>NW_010549934.1:0-27389 GCF_000687285.1 Phaethon lepturus | reverse complement strand
CGGGCGCCGCCGCGGGGGGCCTCTCCACAGGGAGCGGAGGGGCTCCGAGCTCCCCCGGAGCTCCCTGTTGCGCCTGGTGAGCTCTTGTCCTTGAAAGTGAGGAGAAGAGACCTTTTCTTTATTGCCTTTGTTTTTTTATCTGAACAGAATGTGAATCCGGATACTCTTGGGAGATAGTGGCTAAAGGAAGAAGTAAGTCTCATTTAAAGGATAGCAATCTTCCTATCTTCCTCTTCGTTCTAACCTTTCAGAAAATACCTGAGGCAAAACACCACTGCTGTTGCAGAGGGGGTAACATACCTTAGTGTTTATCCCTTTATCACAGTTGTTACCATTTCCAAATTGGGGCTAATATTACTCGGTGTAGCTCAGTGCGTAAACAGCATTTCGAAAGCGTTTCAGAAGGATAAGGTGATGTCTAAGGTAGCATAGGTGTTAACGGGAGCAATCCTGCTTCTTAGCAGCTCTACTTCATGTGGGGAAAAAACATTTTTAAAACATATGGATGCAATGGAAATGAATGGAGAGGGGTTGAATCAATACATAGAAAGATACCTAACTTGGCATTTCCACAAGGACATTATTAATGACAAGGAATAAAGCATTTAAAATTTTAATAACATTTTCAATGATTGTTACACCTTTTTCTTGCATAAAATTGTTTCTCATCCGTTGGTATTACATAGTAGTGCTACAGGTACATAGTTCGCCAAATAATAGAACTTTCTGTCAAATTCCTTATAATTTAGACTTAAAAAGAGAAGATACTGTATATCGTGATTGTAAATTAAGAAAAATTGTGCTTTACATGAATCATGGCACATGGTACTCCTGAACAGAAGTTGGACTTTGTGGTTTAATTTCAATGATACCTTTACATTTTTGTGTACTGCTTAAGTACTTCATGTATTCTCTTGTTTTCCCCCACCTTAAAAGCTGACTGTGTTATCAGCTGAATGTAATATTGAAAAACTTCTGTAAAGGCTTCCCTGTTTCAGGGGATGTAGGCTGTTGTTATAAAACAAATAGGATTGGATTGCTTATATGAGCTGTTACGTTATACAATCATTGTATTAAGGTCTTTTGAATTGTAAATATGAGGAGAAAGTCTGTTTCAGGGAAACAGTAATTTTTCAGCTTTTATGCAGAAATGTTTGTGTGTTTTTGAGACATTTTTTAAGTAGAGAATATAATGGTTGCATAATCAGGTTCCATTTGTGCGTCTAAAAGACTCGATGTGGTTGTCTGTTAGTTTTCATGATTCTTGCTGTTAATGACCTAGGGTATGAAAGTTCTTCCTTTCATCGCGGTTCTCTCACCAGTCACGTTTAGGTAATGCTCCTTCACTGTTGCCCAGTGTCAGAAACTAAGGGTATATGTAAGGAAAAGACTTTTTCAATGTTTTTCAAAATGCAAGGGTTTTTCAAAACTGCATTTCTCCCTAGGAATAGACACTGATCTTGGGAAAATTAGAATGATAAGTAGTGATTGCTGTAGTTTGGGTTGTATGTCCTTAACATTGTGTTTTTATGGTGATTAGAATATATTCTCAAACAGAAAAACTCTTTGAAACTGGGAGATAAAACAGCTTGCTGCATCAGTAGCTCCGGTACTAAAAGTGTTTTACTGATTTAGCAGTCCTGTTGAAGGCTTACTTAATGGAACTGCTATTGGAATACTTAAGAAGTAATACTGATGAGTCTGGTCATATTCTCTGCTGCACTTCCTGTATTTTTTCAGTGCAATATTAGAAGAACCACCCTCTCATGCCGCCTTTTCCTGTGTAGGGGTTCATCACTGTCTCAGTATACGGAGTCATTCTTAAAATCTATATAAATGCCTTCAACCTTTGAAACGGGAGGTAGGAGCTGAGGAAAAAAATGTAAATTCTATACTTAGAATTTCTGATCAACTACAGGATGCCTATACCACTGAAATCTATTGTCATTAGGGAAGAGGTGTGCTACCAATTAGATTTCTTTCCTTTACTTAAACTTACCGTGTGCTTACTACTCGGTAAGCATAGTGATAGACTCTCTGTTGTGCTATGTTATATTACATTATACTCAGAAAAGCATAACATCACTGCTGTAGCTGTAGAATCCAGGAGTTCCAAGAAATATGATTTATACTATCTTTAACAACAGTGGAACCTTTTTGACAAGTACAATAGGAACAACACATCAGAGATTGATTTCTTAATAAACTCTGAAATTTTGTTTTCTCTTTGGTAGGTTATTTTATCCTAATAGATTAATATTAGTATCATTCTTACGATTTTTAAACTATTTCTTTTCCACGAAACTTTCCTCTAGAACAAAGGAAATATTTGAATTTATTCATGAGAAAAGATTTCATTATTTCTGTTTTCTTTTCTTTTTCTCTGTCCGAAAGCATTTAAGCTTTTTCATTTTTCTCCCCTCTGAAACAGAAGTCAGCTGAATTATTTCTGTGGTTGAATTGAAACCAAAAAAGTTATTGATGCTTGGAATGATTTGGTACAACTGGTTTGATATGATGTGGGATAACTCTGTATCACAAGTAGAGAAAAAAAAAAAATTAAGTAATAGTTTACAAGTTCATTGAGTATACATAACAACTGCACTTCTAATGATAGTGGCTTTACATATTCTACCCTCTTCATGAGTTCACAGTCACTGGAGTTAGTGTGAGATTAGTATGAAGTTATCTGAAGTTGTCCAGGAGATAGCCATTTTTAGTCCTGTAAAAATAAAGGCAGAGGAAATAAGTTACTTCTATATTGGAACATATTTAAGCACCACTGATGCCTTTTCCTGTAGATTGTGATCCACTACTGGAAAGCACTTGATGAAGAATTCAGTGTTTTACAAAGACAGATTTTTCCAGTGGGCGTAAGGCTCAAAACCATCTTGGAGAAATTATAATCTTCAAAATGTATCATGTCATTGAATAATTTTTCCTAGTGGCTTCCTCCTGTTGGTTCAAGGTGCTATGATTCTTTAGGCTGCTGTTCCTAATTCATTGATGTTATTCTGATAGTGGAAATAAATCATAGCAGCACAAGCATTCCCAGCAAGTGCTTCTCCCTTCCCCCGCATTGCATACCAAACGTCATTTATGAAAGAGGTGCTTCCACTGCCTCTGGGCACTCCAAAAGTATTACACCTTTGGTAGCACGATTCAAAAAGTTATGCATAAAACAAATCAGGGAGAAGGTTTTAATAATCATGATTTTTGTTTTGGTGTTACAGAATGTTACTCTGCTATCCTCAGCTTGGCTTAGATGTTTCTTAAAGTACTTCATTTGCTACAATTAGTGTGACAACACCAAAAATAATAATTTCATGATTATTTTTGTCTCACTGGTGCTCCAAAAGGGTAATTTTGTCTGGAAGTTTTCTAGTAGTGGCTTTAAAGAGTGTTTGGGTATTTTCTATATCAGATCATTTGCATTAACTATTTAAAATTATTTGGATTCAGATTCTGTTGAATATATATATTGCTATGTGATCATGGTTTGCTCAATTTTCTGAAAGAGAAAAAAAGTACATGCTGTAATAAATACAACAGTTTAGAAGCATTACATTTTCAGTAGATAATTTTCATGTGTCAGAAGTTCATAGGTACTACCTTTGTTTGTTTGTTTGTTTGTTTTGAAGGCCATTCTTTGTGGGATGATATTTTCTTTGTCTCAAAAAAGAAATCTGTTGCCTGTTGCTTTTTCCTTCTTGCTTTTTGAAGGGTCTGTTTATTGATGATCTCCTGCAGTTTTGCAAATATGTACAGATTTAATACTTGCAAATAAAATTCTCATGTCATCCACTGTAATTTCCAAGAAAACTGAGTAGGAACACATATGTGGCTTTACATGATTGGTGTATTCCTCTCTTGTGCTTATCCTTAGGCAGAGTGGTTGTATGTACTCTGGCCTCAAGACTGTTATGACTTGTGCTCTACAACCTATTTAACGGAGCAGAAGGAAAGTCCTCTTTTGTGCCTACTATAAAATGAATTACCCCATCACATAGATCAGAGGCAGACGTGACTCAAGATGTCTTTATACTTGATCTGTCTGCCCAAGGAGTGTCACACTTGGATTAAAGTGTCAGTGTTGCACAGTATTGTGCAAGTTGCGAGGCATCGTATCTTCTGCAGGGAGCCCTTAGACTGCCCAAGCAGTTCTGGTAGCATGGATATATTCTGCAAGTGCTAGGTCTTGTGATCATTTCTAAATCATCATTGCTGGAAATGGCAAAGGAACTGAAGACCTTATGACTGTTTAACTCTTACTCTAGAGGGCTCTTGAAAAAATGAGTGATTTAAAAAGACTTCAGCTGTGAGAGTCCTTGGTAGTCTTTAAAGTGCCACTAACTCTTCCCTCACTTCTTTAACATGCAAAAAATCCCAGTTGCCACAGCAGCTCTACAAGAGGCTGGCAGAAACACGTGCTGGCTGAAATCAGGTGTGTACTCTGGATTGAAGTTGTTCAAATCTTCTTGTAAATCATTAACCTATTCTCAGTGATCAGTCTTGGCTGTATGAATACTACAGCGTTCTGAGACTTTTAGAAAACCTGAAACTGGCTATGCTGTCTCAATAACTTTTTCAAAAGGAACCACAATAAAGTACATGCACTTATTAGAATGATTTTAGGAAGATGTTTATCATAATTATGAATAGGAAGATCTCAGCAAAAAATAGTGCAATACATGATTTGCATCCTTACAACTCAGCAGCCTCAGTGAAACTTTTCTGTGTCAGGTACTAGAAGAATGCAAGTTCATATTATGAATTTGAAGGAAGTAGAAAGAATGCAATTCCTGAGCTGCCATAAACATCTGCCTTAAACTGTAAAGAGACTTTTTAACATTCCTAAGTTGTTTTCTTTAAAGAAGTTCTCACAGTAATGCTGTGGTTAAATGGTACAAATTTGCAGAAATACAAATTGGCATAATTGTCTGCCATGGGTATTCAGCTGTTTTAATTTTTGCACATGAAAGCCTTGGCACATGTGCATATATTTACTAAATGAGAACCAGAGAAGAGATGCTTTATACAGTTAGGGATTTCTTTATTATTATGAGAAGGCTGTTTCAGGTGTACCAGAGGAAGTCTGTATGTACTTGTTGCAGGCAAGGTTCTGGACACCCAGGTGCACCTAAAGAATTGGTTTGTATGAGAGTGATGGTACAAGGATTGAAAAGAGAAAATGCAGTCTAATTCCAGTTTGTCATAGGGGTGAGGCCAAAATCTAATCTGATTTTGCACTAATAAGAAATTGCAGAATATCTTAGCAGAATTTGTCTAGGTAGTTCACAGACCTTCCATGCGCTTTGCACAGGATCCACCGGTAATTCTTGCAGGATGAATGTGATGAAGTGCATACTTTACACTCAGCTAAAGGGGCTTAATGTGGAACCTAATTATCTCCTCCAGCTGTGATCAAGCAGCCAGTTAGAAACACAGCTGCTTTGGGAGACAGTGTGGGCAGCAGGCAGAGTAGTTGTATGATAAAGGTGAGAGAAGCTTCAGAAAGAGGAAATATCTAGAGGAAAAAATAGCCATGCAGCAATGGGTAAGGAACAGCACGGGCAAATAGCAAAGGGAGGAAAAAATGATCCTTGGTTATTGAGCAAGAACAGAGGAGAGTCCAGAATTAAAGGTTTAGTTCTTTTCTCTCATACGGAAGGGGAAGTGAAATCTGCAGAGCTGAGGGTCCAAGGATTCCTGTGTCTAAGATTGCAGAGAGACACAATGCAGCGCATGTGACACCTCTGGTCTTTGGATTTAGATTTTAAATACTTTTTTTAAAGTGTAAATACCACTTTCCCACTCTGCTTTCAGGCCCACCCCCTCTGGATGGGAAGACAGGTGATCATGTGTCGTCTACGCCAGGTCTAGCAGTTTTCATACAAAGGATTCTGTTGTGCTTGATGCCCTATTCTTTCTGAGCGATGTAAATACATAGTGCACTGAAAAGAACTTTATATGGATAAGTGATTCTGAGAAGGTGGGTCAGCCAACAAAACGCTGACAAACATTTCTATTTGGACAGCTGTATGGGGATGTTACTGAACTAAATTGTCAGTTAGTCTGATTTAGATCTCGGCATCTTAGAGGAGAGCTGAGGAGAAGCCACTGAACTTGTGATTTTGGAGACTCCATTTACTTACCTCAGCAAATAGGAAGCATTTGATGCATACTTCCTACATTGTCTGTTTCCTTATAACTTTCTTCTGGAAATCTTTGTTAGGCGTGGTCTTTACACTGGTAAAGGTTCCCCTTTCTTGAAAAACAAATCTGTTATTTATTCAAAACAAGATTGTGCTAATTTGCAAGGCTGCAGGTGCAATATCATAGGGAGCAAGATTGACAGCAAAGCTGCGCAGACTATAACATTATAAAGTCATGATACTTTTGTTAAACACTGGGGCAGAAATGAAGGCAGTTCCCTTATTTTTTTTTCCTCCCAAATCTGCTGGTGGATGGGAATGCATTTCGTACTGAGTATGCTTTCTGAAAGGGTAGATGTGCTGGATTCATCTTCCACTTTGGAAGAAGTGGTAGCAGTTCCTATGACTTCAGTAAAGAATATGAGGGGGGTGGTATCTAATTAATAGAAAAGATGTGTAAAGAACTACTATGCTAAAAGATTAGGTTTATGTTTATAGTCTGCTCAGCATTTTGCCACTTGCTTTATGGTTCTATTAAGTGCTTATTAAGTGTCTTAGTTTAATGTCATACATGCCATCTTTATAATATATGTTTGGATTTCATGTGTTAACTGCAGTACACAATAAGTATGCATAATCACCTAATCATTTCTACTTAAACGATAAATCACAAGATGAATGGCTTTAACAGTTTGAAAGAAAATGAAAAATATATAATTTAATAAGGAGATTCTTCTACAGGAGACTTTGGAGAGGTGTAATACAGAATAATGAGTTTTTTCATTTCTGGGTATGAGGTTTTTAAACAGCCCCTTCTACAATAACTAGACTTTCATGTTCATTAAGGGCACTGTAGTGTGCTGGTACCTTACCTGCACTCACATTTCTTTCCCCTCTGTATCAGCAAGAGTGAAGGAGGCATTTCTGACGAAAGTACTTGAGACAAAAGTATCCTAAAGAGCTGACAGATTTATATATGTCACCATCATAGACATGTTCTTTAAAGCTCTGAAGTGCAACTAGCTGAGTTGTACTTCTTTCAAGCTCTGAGTACATGTGAGCAGATTCTGAAGCCTCTGGAGAACCCCCCTGCCTTCAGGAGTAATCAGCTTGGGCACCGCAGTATGAGCCTGAAGTGAACTTCTGAGCACAGGCATGGAAATATCACCATCTTTATCCCATTGCTTTGGTTCCAAGTGCATGATTGTGAGAATGAGAAAAGCCAGAGTAAATTAAAGCGATCTAAACAACCACACCAGCAAAATTCCCCTTAGTGTGAAAATGTGTTTATTTAACACGCTATTTTTCCACTGTATTTATTGATACTTTTAAATTCTTCATGTCTTACTAAACCTAAACTGAAAGATCAGAGAGGAAAAAAAAAAAAGGAGGAGAAGAGAGGAATCAAATAAGTTTTATCTTGCTGGAAGGAATGACAAAGCTCCCATTGTCTTAAATGGGTGCATCTGCTTTTGTGCTTTACTTTGAATCATGAGTGTGCTTTTGAAGGAAATTTAGTTATCACCATTTCCTGTGCTTTGGTTCACATCATGAAGTGATCATAGAGATACAAACTGAGCTCCTTTTGAATTAGGCTGAACTTAAGGACGCATTTGAGAAGTACACGTAATACACTTCAACCTCAAATAAACATTCAGACCATAGGATGAGAGAAGGGCTAATCTGAAATAAAAATGCTAAAGATGTAATGTGGATATGAAGTTCTGTGCACTCACTGTTTCATTTTGTAAGTCTTCCGCTGCTATATTTGCAAATGTAGACATGGCCAATGAATCCAGGATTGGTCTGTGAATTCTTTGTTTTGAAAGGCACTGTGCTCTTGGTGCTTTAATAGCTTCCTTAAAAAATGTTGACTGTTGTGATGACTTACAGAAATGGGGAGCAGTTAAGTCAAGATTTAATATGAAAATGAAATTATGAGAAAGAAGGAAATATATAAAATTAATTTGAGACTGTGATTCATCTTCTGAGTTCAAAAAAACTGTGGATCATAATTTAGAGGGCTCTTGTATGGAATTGTTATTACCAAGTACTGTCAAAGTGCTTGACTGGTTTAAAACATAAATTTCTTAGAGAAGATGACATTTTCAGGATGTGTGTCTGCAGAAGCAACTTATCACCATAAATTAAATGCTCTGCTTAGAGCTAAATAGCTAGGCTGTATTTGCATTCTTTCTCATAGTGTAATCGTATCTTGTGAAGCTTCATTATTTAGTTTTTGAGAGTCTTTCTAAATGAAATTTCAAAAGGAAAAATTGGACAGCTCTCTTGTGACAGGGAACAGGAATGGATACATGGTATGTGGGTTTGTGCATTATATTAACTTTGTGCAGTCTTACAGCACATGACTTTTTAATTGTGACCACTTTAAAAATATATTATTAGTGATCTGAATTAATTAGAGATAATGTAAAAATCAAGGGCATAAAAAGACATGTCACACAGCATGTGTTTGCTCATTAGATATGACAGTAACTCTGCAGGGGAAATTAATATTGATGTGTATATTGAAAGAGAAATACGCTGGAGAGGAAGAGAGGCTGAGCACTGTTCTTTGCCAGCATTAATAATGGGAAAATAAAACAAATTAATGTTGACTACAACTTCTCATACGCTAAGCATGTTCTGTGGCTTAGTAGGTTCTTCGCAGTACCATTTGATTTCCCTGCATCAAATGTTGATTCCAGTAATATTGCTATGCTTCAGGCAAGGAAGACTCCGTAACAGAGTCATTTTTCCTAGCTACCATTGTACTGCAAAATTTGTGAGAAAACTTGGAGCCTGCGCGACAACCTACACAGGCTTTGCAGCGTACATGAAAGCAGGAGCAGTCAGTATACATAGTAAGCATTACACAAATTTCTCCATTTTTCTGTCTGTATTTGTGGGGTAAGCAGATCTGTGTCACTGTTGCTGTTTCTTACTACTTGTTCTCTCTGGTAGCTAGCCAACAGTTATTGCTCACTGGGAGTAGGGCTGTGGTGCCAAGTGTATACTTTTTTGTTGTTTAGTTTTTAACTCGGTGAATTTAGAGCTGTACCAAGATGTATATTTAAGTTGCATTTCAGAAGTATTTGCAAACGTTTTGACAAGCAGAAGTTTGTCTTTTATCACTGTAGTTGGGTAAAGCCACTCGTTTTGGTTTTGGGTTGGTTTTTTAACGTAAAAAAACGTTCAAGAACATGAGGGGTATTGTAAATCAGTATTGCGATGCTAATCTTGTCTAGTTACTGCCTATGAGAAGTGCCTCATCTCCACTGGGATTCTGCAGTAGGACAGTAAATGGATCACAATGTGCTGATATGTTTCCTATCGTTCTCCTCAGTTTCTTTCCTTTGTTCCTACTTCTGTCTTTCTGAAACTTGGATCAGATATAAGGAACTCTCACTGCAAAAGTTCCCATAGTAACATCACTGCAGAATTGTGAACTGCATGCCATCAGCAGACTCCTAGTTTAGATGCAGCTGTGCTGACTAGTGCCTTTGCTGGCTTAGCCTGTGGTAGCTGGGAATTTATGACCTTCTGCTAGCTGTACCACAGAAAAGCTCTTATGTATGTAGTATCTTCAGCAGAAGGGCTTGTTGCTCTAGCTATGCTACAATCACTGTTACGGATTAAAACTGATCAGTGCATGAAGTCTTCAGGATTTTAAGTGCCTTGAAGTTAGGAAGATTTTTTTTTTTCTTTGTATTTATAGAGCATCCCTTAGTACCATGGGGGAGCTGGTTTCTGTGCTTTGCAGTGATATTCCTAACGCACGCAGGTTATGTGCAAAAAATACTGGTTTTAATAGTGAATTGAAAGATGACCTTCTGACCTTTCTACGATGTGAGATGATGGCTTGTGACCCAAAAGGTTAGGGCAGTTGATCAGAGCCTCTACCATTGAAGCACCAGTTTCCTGGATATGAGGATCTAAATAAAAACGTGCAAATATCTTCATTTATCCTTTTAGCAGAATGGAGGGAACTTAAGGTAAATTTTGTTGTTGCTTATACCAGAGTAGTTTTCTGTGTTGAGGATTGCCATTGCTGGCTCACGTCCCCAGTGTTTGCAGAAGACAAAACAGGTAGTTCTGTCATTCGCAAAACAAGCCTAGGAACTCTAGGTCACTGGTCATTCTGCTGGCAACCAGAGAAGAAGCTATTGCTCAGCTGTGGAGAGCTGGCTCAGGCCTGAATAGAGGGAAAGGTGTTGAGCTCTTTAGATGTCATAAATTTTTGTATTCTGTCACTCAGCATCCAAATGTGTAATAGATCAGTAGAAATTTCTCATTGGTCATTACTATAAAGTAGTTAAAGCCTGTGAAAGAAATTAGAGTCAAGGATTGTCATGGCAAAAAGGGAGATCTAATGGGGAAAAATGTGTGCATGTGCGTATATACAAGTATATGTACATACAAGTGAGAGTGCATGCTCTATTTGCCTCAAAAATGTTACATATGTAGTGTCTTTGGTATAGCTGCAAGGACTGTTTATTTATTCTATTGATTGCCAGTGTAGAGAGGCCTATGTAGCACTGCCATAAGTTATGTCAAAGCAAGTAGTATGCACTCTATTTAGATGCTAGCATTTAACCTCTCCAGATAAGCCTGGAATTAACAGAATTCTAGAAAATGATTTTTTTGAGACAACTTGAATTCAGAAACAGATACTGGTATACAGGTATTGACCTGGAAGTCAAGGAAAACATTATTTTATTAGTCGTGAAAACGGGATGCAATTTCCACCTTTGCTAATGAATGACATCATAAACGTGGCTTTCTGCTTCCGTGCAGGAGAATGAGGTATAAATAATTTTGGATAGTGCTCCTAAAATGAGCACGGGAGTCAGCAACATTTCATGGAGGTACTAAAAATTAAGGAGGCATTGTATGTAGTGCATATCAATCCATCAGCATCTAACTGTGATATGATTGTGTGCATTTGACAACAACCTTTCCTACTGGGTTGCACTGACCAAGACAGACAACGGTTTGAAGCCCCACAGCAGGGGAGACCTTTGTACTCAATGATCGGTATACCAGTTATCCAGTTTATTTTGGGAATTTAATTGTAAAAATGTGGACTTTCAGAAAATAATGCAAATACAAAACTTTTTAACAAGGGAGAGAAATTGGTTTTCCTTGCTGTGCTGAAGTTTTCAAATGTTAAAAGTTGGTAAATGCAAATTCAGCTCTGTATTTTTCATTTTATTCCAATGCATATTTAATATTTAATAGAATTTTATTTACAGGCATACTGTATATTCTATTACTAGAGAGTGGGAGCGTATGCTGCATTTTGCAGTTCAAGTATCATAGACACTTAATTTTAGAATAAGCAAATAAATCCAGAAGTAAATATGGCCATACTATTTTTGTTGTACAGTACCTTACCAAACCATTTTTTCTTAACCCTGAAAAATGGTTTATGATTTGATATATTGGCCTGTGGTAACCAGTGCTATTCATGTCAAAGGAAATGAGAGCAAATGGAGAGGAAAACATGTGCCAACATGCTGCAGTGCAGTTGCTACCTAATGTATATTCATATAGAGGTATATAGCACTAAATGTAGACAAATAAAAACTGTAAGATAGCTAACAAACAGTAGGTGGACAATAGCCAAATGATAAAATTGAGCAAGAAAGAATCCTTATCCAGGAAGGGAATATGTTGTTCAAAATAGTATAGCAGTCAGATCAGGGTGGGGGAGACATCAGAGCAATAATGGACAAGGTCAGTTAAGAATCTTGATGGGAATTGTTATAATAGGGTTATGAAATTTCCCATCTCAGAAGAACTTTAGCTCAAGTCCTAAGGACCTCATCCAGTCATTATGCACAAAAAATTCTCTTCTAGCCAATTGTCAAAGTCTTTGGATAATTTTACTTCCACTTCTGAGAGTGGAGGAGCTTACAGTTAGATACTAGTCCTTTGCTCTTGCACCCTGATGCTTTAGCTCTGCATCCTTGATCACTGTGGACTTCAAATGGGCAAAAGCATGGTTGGATCGGTCTGGCTGAGTTTTGTTCATTTTCCATGATTTTATTAATTTCAGTAAAACACAAAAGAAAGTTGAGCTAATTATGGCAGAATAAATATGCAACCATAGAAAACAGATACTTTGCTCTAATTTGAAACATCCTATTAAAAAAGGAAGGTGAGTAGTAAACTGCTAGCAACAGGGTAAATGTTTCTAGGCACAAGGAAGCAATACCATTACAGGTACAAGACTGCCTGACACAGGTAAGACTTCAACTGGGAAGTATTTATTGCATAAGTAAGTAGTCTTGACTGTGTGGGAAGTGTGGAAAGTGCACAATAGTGGAATGCTGAAGGAAGGACTACTTTGAGCGTGCTGTATTCCCTCCAAGTTTCATGCTTCCTGATTACTGCCTGGAGCCCCTTGAATAAAAATGTAGGTCAAAACAGCCTAAAGTTGCTTTGAGTTCCCATGTGACCCAAAGGGGCATTCAGACTGTACTGTAATATATGGATCCATGATAATTTTCTACTTTGTTTCAGTCAAGCACAGCTCTCAAGAAATAAAGCACCTACAACATTAGTAACTTGTAATGGCATTCTGCCTGGGGATTTACCTCAGCTCTCACTCAGTTTGAGAAATGTGTACTGGCTTGTATATGTTTATACAACAAGCTTTGTAAAAGAAAATCTCTGAAGAGGAATTATCAAAGTAGAAGTAGACTGCTGCTGTGTTGGAAACAATTTTCTAGATTCTGGTCTGTACCAGCGGAGGGCCATCATGAAGTATAAAGTGGAGCATTTTGTGTCCAAGATGTACATAAAAGCAAAAGCTGCCATTTTGAAAATGTGCCAAAAGTACCCCTTAAAGCTGGATTCTTGAAAGCACTTGACCTGAGCTCAATGCTAATGCTATTTAAGTTCATGGGAACAGGACCAGGCCAACAGTGAACTATTCTGAAGGGTTATTTGCCTCCACATCTCTAGCTTCTAGCATTGTGCTGCAGAGAGAAGTCTTAAGCAGAGTGTTAGGCAGCTGTTAGTTCTGATATATCCTGAGTTTTTTTTAGAACTTTAATAATAGATAACTATAATTCACTCTGAATTCTGCTGTTCTTCATAAACCATTTAAGCTGTGCTCTAGCAGTTTATGCCATTTCTGAACTCAGTGAATTACAACCTTTCTTTGGTTAATAAGGTGGCTGGTACATAGTCATTTTAGTCTATTAAATGGAATTTTGTATTTAATAGGGTTTAAGCAGGTTTTTTTACTAACTGAGGGACGAAAAGCCACCCCAACCCAAACTTCCAGAAAATTTATTCTCATTTGAATTTCCTGTAATCACTGTATGAACTTCTGTTTTTTTCTTATGTCATGTAAGTTGAAAGAGGGAACAAAGTAGTGTGGTAGCAATATTTCATTCTTAAGAGGAGAGAACAAGGAAGAGTAAGAATAGGTAGTCTCTAAACCCTTATGAAAGTCTGCAAATCTTAAAAGTGAACAACTGAATACCTCTTCTCCTTGAAGGCCAACTGGCTCTTGCCTTCTCTCTCATGTTTTTGCATGGTCCTGTAATGGGATCCCTTGTAAATGAAGTACGGTCCATCTCCTACTGCTTTTTTGACCAGGTTCATACACTGTGGCTTCTTTTTGTTCCAGGTGCTTTAACTGGTCAGCTACCAGAATGTAAAGTAGTGTTGATCAAGAAAATCCTTTTGTTGCTGTGATCACTCCCTCCACCACTCAACCTACCTTAGTATCCCATCAGTAGGATGAAACTTGTTTTAATGTCCCCCTATTTTTCCTCTGCCTAATGCTCACTCACTCATGCTGTCACACACAGTCTATCCCCTCTCTCTCTTTCTGAATTCCGTCTCAGAGTGCTGTAGAAAATCATAAATGCAGCGAGAAGAGTTTAGATACCTAATTAAGATTCTCCTCCTTTGCACATTCATCTTCTAAGACTCACTGGTTTTCTTTCTCGTTTGGCCCAGGTACAGTTTTTAAAACGATCAAAGCTTTCCAGTGAATTTTATGGAGATTTCCTTGTATAAGGACTCAGTCTCTGTCAGTTTAAATAAATTAGACTTTTAAATTTACAATATTGTAATTTTATTTTTAACGTGTGATACAGTGTGCTTTCTGAAGGGGAAAACTGCAGCTTTTAATTATGTAGTATTTGTTTAATTTCCTAGTAATTGCCACAGCAAATTCTGATGGATCATAGCGTATTTACTTTCATTTTTTACCTTATTTCCTATGTTTGATTTAGCAATGTGTTCTTTTGCCTTTTGCACTGTCATTCTGGAGTTCTCAACCATGTGGTGATCTTGGCAGGATTTTTGAATAATGAGCATTGTCTTTTAAGGAAAATGGACTTTTATGGTGTTCTGAAATGATCTAATCACTTCTTAGGAGATATGTAAAATAAAGAAATGAAGTAAAGTTCTTTGGGAGGACCCTACTGCACAACAGTTACAAATGTGAACAAATGTGAAATGAGGACCTGCTATGGTCAGAAAACTCAGTGCAAAGAGCTGAGTCTGAGCGCCAGTTTATAAAATTCAGTCAGTCACTGAGTGTGTTTAAAATAATTCAAGGAAAAGGCATAAAACTCTAAAATTAAAAAAAAAAACAAAAAAAAAACACAACAGAACAACAAAAAAACACAACAACAAACCAACCACCCAGAAAGTGAGTGAGGATTTTTTCATTATCTACTGTCAGATCTTTCTACAGGAAAGCCTTAGATTGTCAGTCTCATTAAAGGTACCATGAATGGTGCATTTGAAGGAGAACCTCAAATTTGGGGTCGCCTTAGCTGCTTGTGGAATGTCATGATGCAGTTAGAAATTGAGTTAGAAATCCCCACTAGAAATAGTGGGGATGCATGACTTACACTGTGAGTACTCGGACTCATGCAGTCCAGAAAACATCTTCAACCTACACAGCAAGGCTTGCAGGTTATGTTTCTCTAATAAATTTAGGAAGAATACTGTGTAATTTTGCAAATGTAGGGAGCTGTACTTAAAAAAAAACCCCAACGTTATCAGAGACAGTAATATGAAAACCTGGAATGAACAATCTTTTGCTGAAACTCAGCGAAGTTCATAGTACTGTGTGGTAAGTACTGAATAGAACACTGCCAGGAGATTAGTTTAGCGGTGCTCTACAGCTTAAATACTGTGAAACGAGGTGAAATAACAAGACACCAAACATATTTTCAAAGAGGATGTTGGTACAGTCCTCCTGCAATAGTATGATGAAGGTTGTGACTAAATACAAGTGAGAAGTGCATTGCTTAAAGGCACACTTTTTAGACCAGTTGTTTAAATGGCACTGTAGAGCCAAGTGCAGGACTGTACATAGTCTTCTGATTTGAATGGTTTTAAATACCTCTCTCTCCTCAGATTGAATACATACAACAATGCCCAAACTTACAATTGAGACAGAGACTCTTCAGAAAGTGAGTTAAAATGTTAGAACAATATGGCTCATTAAATTTGTCTTAAAAATAAAATGGAAGCTATTTAGACCTGATATGTAGAGAGTTACAGTTGGTTTACAGTGGTCACAGATAGAGTTGTTTGAATAAATGTCTTTAGGATTACTGTAATATACGTGAAGAAATGTAGGAAAAAAGAATTTAAAAGCTTGCCTTGTCATAGAGGTAAAATTTAGTTAAGGAAAAATATTACTTTAGAGAGCAAAGCAAAACAGAACTGTCATTTTCAAATTGTGTAGTTGTTTTGGAATATTAATCTGACTTTCCTGAGATTTTATGTGATATTTACTGGAAGATGCTTCCATTAAGCAGCAATCATGCATGTCAAGTCAATATTTGTGAACTGTGAGATAGGGAGGTCTGAAAATAGGATCTGTCAATATGCTTTCTAAAAACTCCATGGAATCAGGCCAAAAGCTGTAATTAGCACAAGTCAGAGGCCATCATTGTTAAAGACAACATCAAAAGGGAACCAGAGTACTTACCATGGTAGTGGCTGACATTATCAGAGGAGCTAGCAATTGTTAGAAATATAAATATGTAAATAAGATCAAGAAAACAAATCAATACGACATCCGGGGAATTGACTTCTCTTGAAGAAAACGATTTACTGCTTTCCCAGTGGTAATTGGTGACTGTAAACCACAGTGGTATTTTGAGAACCTACACTTTCCAGAATATATATCCAGAATATATTCCCAACAGAACCTAGAAAAGAGTAAGTATCATTTAGTCCAAACCATAGGAAGAAAGGAAAGTTTTACTGAGGATGAGATACTGCCCAGAAAGGTCTTGTGAAATGCGCAATCATGTAGTACGTGAATCTTAAGGAATAGCGGGATAGAGCAAAATTCATAGACCATTAAAAAGTGATTTTTTTTTTTTTTTTTTTTTTTTTTTTTTTTGTAATGACCGCTTGGAGAAAGCAAATTACATCTGGGAAGCAGGAAAAACATTATTGTCAACTTCATTTTATGTTATGAAGTTATCCTGAAAATTTACAGTGCTTGGTATCTGATACTTGATTGGTATCACAGAGCTTATTTGGGGATTTGGCAAGGCAAGATCCCAGTTTTAAGAAGTTAACTTGTAAATCAGCATGGAACTGTTACCATTGTAATATAGGGGCTTCAAGATACTGCAGCAATAGGGAACAGAGATCTAAAAGTCCCCTCTAATACTGTTAGAAAAAAGATATTAATTCAGATTTCTGGCTAACAGAAGAACAGAAGCCATTATGGATTACTTAGGGGGAAATGGCTGTGTTTGATTACTTAGGATTGAAAAGGAATTATGTTAATTTGAAAACACTATCATGATAATTAAATTGCATTCCAGTTTTTGAAATTAAAGATAATCTGAGTTGGAGAAATTGAAGTGATTATAGAAGCAACTTTAGAAGGTCTAAATAATTACAGCTTTCAAGAGTGTGAAGTAGAAAGGGGAAGGCTACTTTCTTTTACTTGTTGGCAAAATGATACTTGCAAATTGAGACTTTAATAGCAAACAGGAACAGCTGCCATTTGTTATTACCTATCCCTAATAATTCTTATTAGAATCAGGTTTTTAAATTACTGTTACGCTCTCAGATCTTAATAGCTGCCTCTCTAAATGTAGCTGAGAGATAGGAATACGGCTCAGAAATAACTACACTAGTATTTGCTGTTAATACATGTTCGCTTGCTGAGAACAGTCTCCTTCAAATCTATGTTTTGTATGCCCTTTTTTAATCTTTCCTTATTTCTGAGGGGGCATTGTATTTTCAAAAAGTTCCTGTTTCATTTAATGTTCTGATTTAGAAAACTTAATCAAGGTACTTTTATGAAATAAAAGATGATTGTGGTGGCAGGTATGGTAAATGAAACAGCAGTTACTGAAGTAACAAAGCTAGTTAGTCATTTGGAGTCATTAATGCTGTATGTGCCTTAGCCCCTAACATGCAGCTGTAAAGGAATAATTCATAGCAAGTGCAGTTAAATGTTTGATTTATAGAGGACAGAAGCCATTGTAGTGATAATCCAAATTTCACACTTTTGGGCTTCCGCCACAGACATTAGGGCTGATCTCCTAGAAGTGTGTGATGATAGAGCTGCTAATGTAATTGTTTCACTCATATATGATTATTACAGTGGCGATTAAAAGTGCTTGTATTAAAAACAAATAGTAAATTTTATTACTACAGTAGAGATTTAAAAATTATTTATTGCACTCCATATGGACTAAAATTCAGGACATTAGGGTTTACTAGAAGAAAAAAATTAAATGCTCAGTTGAAGGTTTATTTGCTGTGAAGAATAAAATTTCTTGGTAGAAACAGTGCTTTGAAAATCAAATCTCTGTTCCTTGAGGAAACAGGGCAAAAGCTGGCTTAAACTTTATTTTGCTCCTCCTTGATTGTGAGCTAAAAGGTGTCCAGCACAACTTACGTTCCTGTTACACCAGCTACAGTAACTGTGAAAGCCTAATGCCTTGAGGACTGCTTTGCAGGCTTGCACTTTATACACAGTATGAAACTTGCAGTATGCAACTTGGAGTGGAATCTGAGATTGATGTAAGTTAAGTGAAACAAAATAAAAGGTTTGAGAGTAAAAAACTTAAGCTATAGAATTATTTTTCCTAAGTAGTTTGCATTAGGTCTTAATTATGTAATTGATTATTTATAAGTTACTCCTTTAATCCCTTGTACTTAAAGATCCGTTTCTTTCATCTTGTTGGAGTTGACTCTTTGAAATTCATGCACAAAAATACAGTTGTGTTTAATACTCTGCTGATTTCTTGGAACTAATGTGGTTCCTGTTCTTGCATTTTTTGCAAAGAAATAGGCTTAACGCAACCTACTGCATTGAGGGAATGAACAATTATGCTACATTTATAAATTCACAAGTTTCATGTCAGTAAGTGGCAGCTCATTCTCAAAGTGCAGTTTCACGTTAATGTTGAGAAGAGGGAGAAAGTGTGGAAGTGTGGGGTTTTTTGCCTCCTGCTTTCCCAGTCACTTGTTTCTTTTGTGATTCTAATCCAGTTGTGATAGTAGATGGCTAATTACACAGGTGCTTTATTTTTTTATGAAATACCTTATAAGCAACCAGGTCGAAGTGGATGCAGTCTAGACATTCTGAACAGAGTATTTACAGGAAGCTGGATATGAAAATCTAGGAACATCTTACAGGATTAAATTGCTTATCTTTATTTAAGAATGGCAGATTGCTAATTGAACATAAAGACATGATTCTAAAGTATGGGTGATAACTTAAAGAGTACTGATTCCCCTTATTGTGAATAACTCGGTCTCCCTGAACTGCTTATGAGAAGAAACCTCCACATGCACTATTTTGAGTGGCTGGATAACATAAAATAATGTTTGCTCTATGAATTAGCATATTGCTTCCCAGAAGACAAAAATGTCCTATTGTGTAATTTACTTTCCTCTGAATTTTTTAGTGTTTCTGCAGCTTTCCTGTCTGCAAGGACAAAACCAGACATAGTCAGATCTGCTTGTTACAGTCCCTGGGCCTTGAGCCGTGCCCCTTGCAGAAAATTCCCAGATGAGAATGTTTGTAGTTATTATGTTTATTTGTGGTGTAAAATCCTGCAGTTCTCTGTCACAGTCAGAGGTGTGCTGTTTGTCCGGTGGCTTCAGTCATTAGGTCAAACAATTTTTATAAAACAGTTTTTAATTTATATCATGCATCTAAGCAAACAGTGATTAGGTATTTGACCACTTAGTGACACCAGTAGTTTTGAGTCCACCTGAACTACTTGCTCATCTGCGGTAAGAGCTTCTCTTGCCCTCATCCCACTTAGGACAACATTTGTTGTCATGGCCAGTCTGTTTCAATTTGGTCAGAATATGTGAAGATGATCAAGCTGAGAAAATCACGGATCTATTAAAAGTAACAGGCACAGATGCATGGGGTTTGATGTGTGTACCACAGTCATGCTGAGCCGATATAGTACACTTGATTTGCATGTGCTCAGCAAATTAATAATCTGAGTACATAAGGATCCTATGTCACTTGTACTTTCCATCCAGTATGTCCAGGCAGATACTACACTCACTGTCCGAATGTTCCTCCTGAGTTTTGATTGTTTCATTAAAAAGAAATAGTACATATATGAAATCTGGATCCCAGTCAAATTTTTGATAGCATGCTACATCTGGAGCTTTTTGTATTTAGAGTTTTTCCTACTGCAAGTGTAGAGATTAGGCTTGTTTCTGACTTTGATTTGGGTTCTGAACTCCCCCCAAACCACAAGTCTTTACATGTCTCTGTTCAAATTTAAAAAAAATTGCTTTAACTGTGATTTTAACGCTTTTTTTAAAGTGATCTTTGCTTACAAGGGCAGGGTAGTTACTGGTGGGGGTGTGGAGTAAATCACTGGGTACTAGAAACATTTGTGTTCTGTGAAGGTTATGAAAACCGTTGCTAATTAAGTTAATAAAATCTTACAGTATCTTCCCTCCCTCTGTCCTTCTAGTCTGTGGCTGTTCTTCATAATGCTTACTCTGTAAATATCCAAAATCTTTATTGATCACCACTGGCAAACTATTCCAATTAACAGTAAAATTCATTAAATGTGTACATGGGAAACAACTCCATCTGGCTGTAGAAAGTGAAATTAATATTTGGTAGTTTATGAATTTGTGATTACAGTGTAAAACCCACATGAATAGAAAGTATTTTTATAAACATTTGAATCTCATTATCAGTGTAACATTTTTACATACTAAAGTTATCAAAATTTATCTTGAGGAAAATGAATTTTAAAAGTAGTTAGTTTGTAAGGAAGGTTAATGTTGTAGTACTATAATCAACAAAGAACAAGTATACTTGCTAGTAGATACAGGCCTAGAAAAGTGAAGCCACAGGAAAATGGATTAGGAATGAAAAATCTTACAAATATACTTATCCTTGCAGAATCGCATAATGTACAGTGAAGAAATATATACATAGAGCGGGGGAGGTTGATAAGCATAGACAAGAGGCAGAAGTCTAGGAAGAGGAAGGCTCTTAGGGTGGAGGCAGGGGATGGCTCTTGACAGGAACAAAAACTAGAGCAGATACAATTGTAGAAAATAAAATTGTGATTCAAAATCCTAAAAATACTTCTTTTGATAATGTTATATGCCTATTAAAAGTACATTACACTTCAGCCTCTAAAACTATTTTTAGGAGGAGTGCTGTGTTTCACAGTTTAGACATACCCAGAATTATGAACTCTGAAGGCAGCAGTATCTGTATTTAGCAGAACTTGTGCTAGATGTACGATCTGAATTCTCAAATGGGTAGTTGGAAAATAACAAATTTTCTAATGCAAATCAGTAATTGGAATTATCTCTTGCTTTCAGTTATTTAGGTTTAATTCAACGATTCAGTCATGACCTATACCAGGGGGAGAAAGAGATCTTGTATTCTCTGGTTGTGCCCCATGTAATTCAAGGAGAATCTGTCCAAGGCTTGGTACCTACCATTCCATGTTTCAGTGCAACTTTTGGAATTCCAAGAAACTGAGAAAATTATGTCTAGACAAAACAGAAATACAATAGCGACTGGGAGGCACAAAATGGTTTAAATCCAGTGCAGTCAGTGATTGCCACAGAGCTTTTATCTGGTGTAAGGTTATGTAAATATTCTCATTTTTCTCTATGTTTAATTTGTGTAGAAAATGGTGTACCACAGTAGGTGAATAAAGCACACTGTCAGAGGTTAGTTACTTTAATTTGAAAATGCTGTTTTAACATACCTCATTCTTGCTCCAGTACAATCGAAATTCAGCAGTGTAAGATTTAGCAGAAGGCATAGAATTCCTTTAATCTGATAAATGTTCATGGTCTCACAAGGCCTGTAGTCAAATGCAGCATGTTACCAAAATCTACATAAACAACACTAACAAGAGATTAAGACAGGCAATGGTAAAATGTTTGTAATATTTCTTTGGCCAGTTGTTTTCTCTTTTCTACAGTTCTCTGATGTTTTTCTTTAATGTAAGGGATTTCGGCTACTGGAAAGAGAATGGTAAAGAAATAGAGATCAAATAGAAAATGCTTCTCCCTAAGAACAACAACTAAGAGATAGTTGAATGGAATTAAAGAGTTTTTGAGGGGTGAGCCATGTGCTACATTAGCTTGAGTATATCTTTTTTGTTAGGATAGATTTTATACTTCAAAGCTGCATTGACATTAGTCATTGAGTTAAAGGTTCAGCCATAGCCTGGCTGAGGCTATTACAGTGCTTTTAATTTTGCCCTTTGATTGGTTCAGTATCCAGAAAGGCTCCTCATTCTGAAGCAATGTTTCCATTGAATCAGTGTTAATAATTTTGGGACAGCTCTGTTAATTGACACTACCATTAGTTTCTTGTGCTCTTGACATGCTTACAAGTTTTGTCCTATTCAGTATTTCTTTCTTCTTTCAGTTATTAGTTACAATATTAGTCTTTTATTTCCCCAGTGTTGACTCATTCCTTTTTTCAACTTACTGTGTTCTTCCAGTCTTTCTTCACTCTGTTACTCATAATCATAACTCATTTTCTCTGAATCCATAAATGGCTCCAAGGGACAGGCATTTCTAATAAAGGATGTTTCAGAAGTTCAGATTAATGATTCATGAGTGTGCAGGCGAATGCCAAATTGCCAGGTTGCTGCTCCAGCATTTCACTGCTCTGGTGGAATATAGATTTCAAACACATGGGCCTAATACTTTCAGCAAGATGACTGCATAAGACCATTTTATTACTTTTTCCATTCCTGTTTCTGTAAAGTGGCAAAAATGATATTATTTTTTCAAATTACTTCTGATTTTTTTTAACTGAGTAAATATTACTTGATGATTACCAGTTCATTTAGAAGTCATTGTTTTCAAGAGAGGTGTACTTGCATGGTATCACTAGTAAATGCTGTAAACTTATAATGAAATACAAGTACTGCTTGTATTAACAGAAGTAATTAACAGTACTGACAGAACTTTCATGGATTTCAAACAAATGTCTGCTAGCTGAGATTTATAGCAGGGGTGTGTACAGACCTTATGCAGTTCATTCTGAAAACCTTTGGAGGTGTGGTAGCTTAGTTTGTTGTAGCATTTGCAGGTAGTGAGAAAAAACTGAAGACAGAGGCCTGTCTTTTGGTAACCCGATGTTGGAGGTTCTTATTGAACGTTGCCACAGAACGACAGTTCATATTGTCTCTCCCTTAGAACTTGACATCTTTTTTTATGCTAGGAGGAAAAACACAGAGGGACTAACGAAGATATCGGGGTAAGAACCAGCATGTGCTTTGGCAATATTCAGAGGCATACCTTCAACATTCTATGATGTTCACTAGATGAAAGAATTTATTTAATTTAAACACCACCATTTTCTTTATTTATCTACATTTGTCAAAATAAAGCATCTCTGCCTTGTAACAACTGAAGGGCGGATCCCATCAGCAGAAACTGAGCTAGTGACGTGAATACACAAAGAGAGAGAACACTGTCCCTTGTAGTAATGTATCACAATTTCTAAGGATATTTATTCATCTGAAGTTGTAACTAAGTGCATTAGAAATCCTAGTGAGGTGCCTGGCTATATATTTAGGCATCGAAATACTTCAGCTGATAGCAGTAGCAGACAGTTAACTCTATGTGGATTATCTGGAGACGGAGAGGATGGTAAACAATATACTGTAACAATACAGTAAGTAGTACACAAATGCAGGTATCAAAAACGTATTTTGTCTTCATAAGGTTCTTCAGTGAATAGTTGGGCAATGAAATTAGAATTTCATGCCTCGTGAAGACACATACATTTTGAGTAAAACTGATAAAAAATTAAGGATTTTTTTGTAATGGTGAATTTGGGCCCAAATACACCAAGAGAAAGTAGCACCACCTGAACTCCGTTGTGAGTTATTCACCAGTCAAAAGCTTTTGCAAATACTGCTCCTATTATAGATATTGACTGTTATATGAAACACTCTGAATTCACATCAAAAAACCAAAGTTTTAAATATTGTTGAGAGAATCCGGATAAAATTTATGCAAATGGGCTTTTATTGTCTGTAGAGAGAACTGTAGATCGGAGGTTGGCAAAAGTTTTGCAATGTAGATTGCCAAAGATTGCAAAAACCTTTTGCTGCAACTTATCTCATCTATTTTTCACAATGAGAACAATGAGCCATTGGAATAATCTCCCCAGTGGTAGATTCCCCAACATTGGACACTTTTAAGATTCAGCTTGGCAGGGTGATGGACCATCTTGCCTAGACTGGGCTTTTGCCAAGAAAGGTTGGACCAGATGATCCTTGAGGTCCCTTCCAACCCGGTATTCTGTGATGGTTCTATGATTTTCCACAAAGCTGTCTCTATGAATTACAGTTGGGGTCAGCAGTGACCTGACAACGCTGAAGATTATTTTCTGTGATATCCTGATATGTGCACATACCTTGAATATTTCTGTAGGTACATCTTAATTAAGTTGTGATTTTTTTTTTATGTTTTGTGCGGGAACCATGCTTGTAAGATGAACTCTTTCGCACCTTCATTCATGAGGAAGAATCTGGCACTTAGATGGTCAGATAAATTTCTAATATTGAACGAAAAGTTGTATAGCTTGTGATTTGAGAAATTTCAAACAGTGTTATCATGCCTATTTATAAGGCTGCAAGTCATTTTCAGTGGGACATTTCCTTACCTGGGAATCACTACCTGTGTTAATAGTCATTAAGCTCCAGTTTACCAATATAATAGGTTCTGATTTTTGAGATTGCATTTAAATACCTGTGTGAATAAGAACAGAAAGGATGAATTCTCTCATTTCTTTCTTTGAGATGAGATACATTTTCATAAAACTCAAATTCCTTAAACACGAAAGTATATTCCTGACTTTTTTATAGCCAATTAATAAGTGAAGCTACTCAAATTGGTGGACTCTACGTGTAAGAATAGGCTCACCTGAAATTGAAATATTACAGTTGGTGGTCTGGAAGAGAAAAACGAACATTAGCTGGTATGCTACATTTCAAGAGGATCTTAATTTCATGTGCAAACTTGTATTTTTTCCTGGTTTGTATTTCATGTGTTTTTACATTTTTGTTTGAAGATGCACTTCTAAGGTGAAAGGGAATAACAGCAGAAATTTTAGTTACTTCATTTGCTAGAAAAATTTTGTTTTCTGGAAAACCTCTCTTTTTCACAATAAGGTGTTTTTACCCTTCACTATTTGGGGATTCCTGTTAACTTTTGAACATTCTCAGCTGCACTTAGTGTATCATATCTGTAATTCTCAGAAAATTTTGTGGTTGCATTATATTTTGTTACTTTGCTAGATTAGGACCAGCTCATGGTGCTTATTGACACCTCTTTTTATTTAAGCTATTTTCAGCAGTCCTTCCTTGTCATTTATTTTTCTAGTTGAAAACTTCTCCTTTTCTCTTGAGAGTTGGACCTCAGATAAGAAACTGCCACAAGACCACCCAGACGCAATTGCAATGACCAAATCTGCTTGTGCACTCGGGACTTCTTCACAGCTATCTTGGTCACTTGGCCTTCTTAGCTAATTTAGCTGTTCGTGGTGCTGTCCCTGAACTCCTGCACTGCCCTTGAACATACATGCTCACACACGTGCCCTTGACATACACAGTACTTTGGAAAATTTCCCCTTCATGTAAAACGTTAGAGACATTGAGAAACAGAAATGTTTGGGTTTGTTTTGATTGATAACATGTCAATTGCTGTTCCAATGCCATTGGAAGTTGTTGACAAATTTGTCTAACCAAATTCCTAGAACTCAGATAACTTTTAGGCCTTTACCCCCATGTGTGCAATATTGTGGTGTATTAGGTTTTATTTGATCACTTTTGTTAAAACACTGTGGAATAAAACTCTTCTGCTCTCCATAAATTTCTTCTTTCAGGAATGTACATGAGCAGATGCCATTATTTAAGCTTCCTATCAGTATACCCTTTTAAAAGTGTTACTTACCTGCCTTTCTTTATTTGGCATTGACATGCATCTGTGTTAGAAGCAGTCACTGGGTAATACTGTTGGGAAATTGGAAAATTCTCAAGTCTTAGTCAACTTTAGTTGATTTATACTTCTTGACCTAGTTTGACCAGATGTCCGTTAAGAGATAGTAAGCATTTACTTACTGAATGTGGTTTCAAAGTCTTTCAAAGTAGAAACAAATCTACATAGCCATGGCAGTCAGATCTCAAGCTTATTTCTTTAAGAAAAATAAGTTTGCATTCAGACCATACTCATTAAACTATGCACAGAACACATTTTTTTGATTTTGAAATAAATGTAGGGTTTCAGTGATATGCACAGTGCTGTTTAAGACCAGCCAATCAATGCCACTTCCACCAAGGAGCAGACGTTTCTTCAGCAGTCATACTCTACAAGGTTGTCTTGGCTACTTCAAGTTACTAGTTTTGAAACTTTTGACTAAACAATTCTAGGATGCATCTTTCCTATGTATTTGTTGTTGTACAGTTATAATTTTTATTTATTTTATTATTTTAACTCATTTCATTATTTTAATTAACTTAGAATTTTAATTAATTTCATTATTATTGTAATTTATTATCTTTATTTTGATACGGAATTATTACAAGATTTGTTTTTGGGAGGCCACTGATGAGACAGAGCATGCTGGCACTGTAGCATGTTTAAAAGCCAGCATAGGGAGTTTCAGTCTTTTATAAAATTAGACAAAGTAGTTAAAAAGTGTTGATGGAATATCTTGTGTTCATGTGTTTGACTTTTTAACTTGACTTGCCCATGCACACAATCTGATTAAGGGATGTTCTTGATGAAAATTCCATCTGTAGATCTTCTGTTTTTCTGTATCTCAGTGTGCTATGGCCAGTGTTCTGAAGAGGCTGGAGATAAAGTTCTGAATTTTAGATTTCAAGTGAACTAGACCTAGGGTGTTTCGTAAAGTATGAGAAATTGTGGCTTTAGAAAGTTGGGTTAACTGGTTTTTATACATGTATCTAAAACACGCTCTCTTGACTGAAGTAAGAACTTCTCCCATAAAGACCTAATTTCCCTGTTTTAAATATCACTTTAAAGGAAAATGTGTTACATTTCATCTTTTAGAGGGTTCAGAATTGTACTTGTCTGGAGGTTGATGCTTCTTCATGAAATAATGCAGTATTTTGCTATGAAATATACTTGCAAATTTTTTCTCGTTGCCTCTTGTTCTTCTGTTCTGATAGCCTATATATCCATGTAGACTAAGGAGGAAGAGATGACAGCACTGAGTTATGCTTTGGTAAGCTATTTTTGTAATTACTTGAATCAGTTTCTTATTCTGAAACAGCTCACTGTCATCAGTTTCAAAGTCATTTAATAGCTATACTAGGTCTAAATCAAAAGGGATACTCATATTTTTACTTGGTAGTTATACAAGTCTTGAGTCAGCATTGGTTGTGGATGAATGCACACATTATATATAGTGGCTCAAACTCACCTAGGAAACAGTTAACTGCTTTCACTTAGGACAAAACAGCAGGTTTATTTTCCTCTGCCTGCTAGAGGCCACTGAGGTGTCAGCATTTAACTGTTAAGAGTCTTGATTTTTAACTTTAGTATAGCATTTAGTAATCAGTAAAAGCATTCAGTAAAACATTTAAGCATATGCCTCTGTGAAAATGTATGGTACTATGTATGCTGCCTGTATTATTCAGTGAAAATGGTGTACTATCGGAAAAATAGTTTTACCTATTTTTTAAATTATCTTATTATTTATATATATTTATA
>NW_010549933.1:48197-55592 GCF_000687285.1 Phaethon lepturus | reverse complement strand
AGCCCCCCTGGGTCGCTCGGGCAGGGCTTGAGGACCGGCACAGGGACAGGTCACTGCCTGCGGTCCTTGGACGCTAGCGAAGGGCTCGGGCGACCAGTCTGGCTGTTGTCCCAGAGACACCACACCCGGGGAGCCTGGCAGGCAGCGGGCGTGGAGGGACCAGACGTTACATGAGTGCGCTCCTCTATTTACCGTCCCCCATCAGTCAGTTGGATGGTTCACATCTTTCCAAGTACCCGCCGGCCTCTGCTCTGTCCCCAAGTGGGGTGGAGGAGTGCGGAAGGCAAATGCAGGATTTCTTGCAGTCCCTTTACATCACCAGGTCAAATTCCCTGCAAGGATCTGTAATTGCAGAACTCGAGTCTTCACAGAGCTGTCCTGCTGCATCAGCCATGAAGATGGCCTCAAGCCGCGCTGCCAGACGGAGCGTGTTGTACTGTGGACCATTGGTCTGGAAATTTCAGTCCGGACCTGAGCCTGGCAGGGTAAGGACTGAGCTCTAAGGCAGCAAGTATGAACATAAAACCAGTCATTTATGAGAAATCAAGAAGGAAGCAGAGTGTGTCCATATCCTGTATCACAGTTCTCACGGCTAGTGTACAGGTTGTGAACATACTCGGTTCATGGTTTTCCTTTCAGATCAAAAGATCTACTTTATCACAGCACTGTGGGTTTTTTATCCAACTCTTAACAACTTCTCTCTGGATTTTAATAAATCATTCACAGCCCATATGATTCCATTTCTCAGTCTGTGAAATAGAAATAAAAATCTTGATCTTCATTATACTTTGAATACTGTCTAGGGGGGAGGGGGAAGACAAGGTTTAGCTTTAAAAATGGTACTACCTTTCCTAATAACTTATGATCATAGAATCATAGAATGGCTTGGGTTGGAAGGGACCTTTGAAGGTCATCTAGTTCAATACCCCCCTGCAATGAGCAGGGGCATCTTCAACTAGATCAGGTTGCTCAGAGCCCCGTCCAACCTGACCTTGAATGTTTCCAGGGATGGGGCATCTACCACCTCTCTGGGCAACCTGTGCCAGGGCTTCACCACCCTCACCGTGAAAAATGTCTTCCTTCTATCTAGTCTAAATCTACCCTCTTTTTAGTTCAAAACCATTAACCCTTGTCCTATTGCAACAGGCCCTGCTAAAGTCTGTCTCCATCTAACAAGCCCCCCTGAAGTACTGGAAGGCTGCAAGAAGGTCTCCCCGGAGCCTTCTCTTCTCCAGGCTGAACAACCCCAACTGTCAGCCTGTCCTCACAAGAGAGGTGTTCCATCCCTCTGAGCATTTTGATGGTCCTCCTCTGGACCTGCTCCAACAGGTCCATGTCTTTCCTGTGCTGAGGGCTCCAGACCTGGACACAGGACTCCAGCTGGGGACTCACCAGAGCAGAGTAGAGGGGCAGAATCATCTCCCTTGACCTGCTGGCCATGCTTCTAGTTTGGATTTTTTCCAGTGGTTTGCTTAACTAGAGTTTGTACTTCCACACCCCCATACAAAAGATGTGCTTTTACTTTCCCTAGGGATATAATTATATAAGGACATTTACATTGACCGTGTACTAGAGTACACAAAGACCAGGACAACAATGAATAGAGCCACTGATGACAGTATTTTAATAGTAAATATAAATAGATTAAAGGCAGCATGGAATAGTCTTTTAAAAAAATCTTTTCAAAGAAGCCTGAGAGCTTGGCTTTAGCCTCTTATACCTGAGGGCCATAACTTAGCCGGGCAGTAGTAGAGCATTCTCAAAAGTAACTCAGCATACGCCCTGGCTTCAGAAAGAGCCACTATTTCAAAATGCAAGCATTAAAACAGACGGAAACTAGATTCATGATATAAAACAGTAATAATAAATCTTCAGCTGTTGTTCATGGTTCAGTTGTTTTCACCTTTTTATGCCACATGAAGTGGAAACTTGATTTTTTAAATGAAATTAAGAGCTTCTCTTGCAATCGTGTCAGGCACGCATAGCATTGAGAACAAACACATCACATGCTGTTACATTGCTGATATAATGGTTTGAGCTGCTAGTTCTTTGAGCTACTTTTCCAGTTCAGATGGAAAAGAGGACTAACAGGGGCTGTGTTCCCGAAGTGCAAGAAGCGATGGTGTTGGAATGTGCATGGTGCAAGCCATTGAGAACTGCAGAACCAAAGAGAAAGACTTTATTTTCTTAACTGGTTTGTACACCTGTTTTAGTGACAAAAGTGTAGGTGCCACCTAATAGATAAGACAGGCTAAATCTATTAATGCTTGTTTGACAAAAACCCCTCTCTACCTTTCCTTTTCATTCATCAAGCTCAGGGATGCAAACCAAATGCTGTCACAGAGTACCTCCCTTATTCTCAGAGAAATTCATGCCTCAGTTTCATCTCAGCAGATGACAGCCGAGTGCCACAGTTACGGGGCATTCCTTCCGTGAACAAACTGTGTACCACAACTCCTTTTCTAACAAGCTGTGACATGTAATTCTGAAAATACGTGCTTCAAAAATGGTCTTAAGCTTCACTATTTTGTTAAATTTAGTTTACTCCAGGTCGCCAAGTCATTGACTAGTTGATGAATCAGTTAAATCTTAGACAACAGTGTTTGCCCTACACGTTGCAGGCCACCAGAGTAGGGGTCTGTGCTCTCCTGCCACTGCCCATAAACAATGATATTCAAAATAAATTTTCATTAAATTTGCAGTCTAGCTCAGTGGCATGGTCACAGACAGCACTGAAATGAAAGCCCTGGAAGCCAAAATTTCTGTTTATTTACAGCACACTTGCAAGCTGAGCAGAAGGGGCCCATTGAATATCAGGCCTTCATCTGGGACATGTGACAACATTACGGCAGGGAAAACTTTCAAAAAAGCAAATGGAGGCCTTGCAACCCAGTTAAATGTCAGATGGTAACAATAAATTCTTTTGTTGTAACTAGAGCAGCTTTTTTTTTTTTTTTTAATAAAAAAGCCTTAAAATTAGGGATGCCTTCATGATGCAAGGGGGATGGCTAATAACAAGCGGTAGTTTGGGTTAGCATCTCCACAATCATTCTGCTGTCTGCCCCTCTCCCAAAGTAAGTCATTCGCATCCCCTCCCAGCGCAGAGGGCAGCTCCCACTGCTGACAGGCCCTGAGCTGAAGCTTTGCAAAGCAAAACCTCTCTGGCTTTTTGGCTCGCCTCTGCGGGAGGAGAGGTGGTGGGATGGAGGTGTTCAGCTCGGCGGCCGGCGCGGTGATGGGAGGAAGGTCCCTGCAGAGGGTGCTCCAGCCCTGGCTACTTTCCCCCAGCTGGTGCAGGCCACGCTGGGTCTGCAACCTACTTGGGGTTTTCGTGGAAACCCACGGGTGGGAAGGCGCACATGCAGGCAGGGGGACCTTGGCAGGCTGGGAATGCGTCAGCGAGAGATTTAACTGGAGGGTCGGTTCCTGGCAGGCCTGTTTTCCAGAAGCTCAGTACATGGCTCTCCACAATTCAGTATAAAAGGAATTTTCTGCTGCGGTTGAGTAAAACACAACTCTTCAGCAGCCTCTGACATGAAAAAGGATGCTGGTTTGACTCTTACAATGCTGTAGGTCAGAGGAAGGTTACTTCCCTGGGATGTGTAGTGGCTGTTGGCAATGCTTTATTTTAAGCCCAGCAGCACCGTGACCAAAACCACAATTACCTGATGCCTCCATCTGACTTGCAGTCAGATGAGTTGGGCAGACTCAGGTCTAGTTCCTAAGAGATGACGCTGGTAGAAATTCTTTGCAATAATTGCAGATTAGAAATTCAAGTCCAAATAGACTGTCGAGACAAAGACATTCTTACATCTCCCTCGTTTGGTAGATAGTATAAATAAATACGAGATTTTGCCATGTTATTGGACAAACCACAACAAATTGAAATTCTCTTAATTCCACAACAAATTGAAACTCTCTTAATTCTGTTAGTTTCTGGGGATCTGAGCTGATGCCCTGGCCAGAGATGGTGCAGAAGAACAACCCTCAGGCACTGTCTGTTCTGTATCTCATTCCCCAGGTTGTCAAGGGGCACTGAGCAGCTGAAGCCATCAAGCAGCAGTTATTTTTACATTCTTTAAAATCTGACCATTGTAGAGAAGTGCTGGAAAACACGCTTTCTGCTTCACAAAGAATTTTTGATGTATAAATTTTATTAGTAACATTGATTATCCACTCCATCCTCCTGCAAAAACCCTCAGCCCAGCCCAGCCCCTGAAAACCACAAAAAATGATTAATGAAATAATTTCTCCTGAACAAAAACTAAGGCAGGATCTCATATGTACCAGGATCTTCCTTCCTAAGTCATTACTAATTCTTCCATCTCCATGTGCTTCTTTGGAGACGAGTTTATATCTTGCTGGCTTTCAGAGCAAGCAAGCCCAGACCACCATTATAGATGCCTTCTCTTAGGCTTCTTATTGCATTGGCAGGCACAGCAGGGGTTAATTTACCTTGTTAAATTAAGACATCATTTTAATAAGCAGCTTCAGCACATGGACATGAGAGAAGAGAAGCAAAAGTTTCGGAGGGACTCATGCTCCCGACGTGCCCAAAGGGTTATTTAAGGTGCTTTAAAGTAAAGCCCACAGAGGGCAGTAGGACGGTCTTCAAAAACCTTTTGTAAAGCAGAGCTGGACAAGGAAAACTGCAGAAGAAAAGAAGGGTTTTGTTATTATGCACCTAGATTTTCTGGAACTGATTTCTTTTTTTTCCACCCCAAGCGTCAATTTTGTAGCTGGTTAAACAGCACGTTGTATTTTCTGTGAAGCTCTGGGCAGACCCACAGGACCTGTCCCATTGCAGGCTGAGAGCACTGTTGGAAGTGCCGAGCGTTTTCCACTCTCACAGTCAGTGTAACATCCACACAAACAACTGAGAAACTCTTTTCCCAACTTTCTGTGCAAATTACTTTGATAAGAGCCAGGCCTCTTACTTATCCCATGCAAGCAGTTAATGGTATTCCCTGGAGCAGGAAGCAGTGACTGGGTTGGGGATGTTTTAAGTACTGACTAACCCTGTGACTAATAACAAATAGAGATAAAGCGAATCTGAGTGTCTAAATTCATATGTTAGAGCGATTCAAGAAAGGGACTGGATCCCGATTCCTATGGCCAAGTCTGCTCCTGCAATTTTGGGCCTGGACAGGACTAAAATGAGAAGAGATGAATTCTCTTCTTCAAAGATATCTAAACTCCTGTAGATTCAGCTGCCATAATACATTTTCTGTAAGTTGTGACTGACTAAGTGTCTATGCTATGGGTGAAATGGTGACAAATTTCAGGGCAGGAGCGAATTGCACTTCTGCTAAACTGATGAGCTCACCACAGTTAACTAGGGACTGACAGGGTCTGTGTTTTCTTCTTCAGGGTGAAGCAACAGTGGCTGGTGCCCCGGGCAAGAAGTCAAGCCCAATGTGTCTATTAGGGCAAATAAATTTAACTTTCCATATGACACTGACACTTGTCATACTATACGTAGAGAAAGTTCTTGCAGCACTTCAGGTCCTGTGCATCCCTCCGCTGAGGCTTGCCAGGCACCTCCTGGCCAAGGCAAGCAAAGGCACTCATCACTTGCAGATTCACAAATACATTTACTTTCCTTGCAGGGCTGGTTGAAACCTTCCCTTTCTAAACACAGAGATATTGCATTGCCCTAGAGAAAGAAACACTGAGAGGCTTTACCATGAAGGACACATGGTGTGGCAGCTGACCAAGTGACCTCTGTGTGCAGCTTCAAGCGTCACTGATATGGGAAGAGGACTGTAGGGATAAACCACCTTGAAGAGAGTAGGGGAAAAGAAGAGGTACTGGCTCTAGCTGGAAAATGAGCACTCAAAGTTGCTTCCCTCTTGACATGCTGTTTATATTAGCCAGTCATGCATCAGGTGTGTTTCTTTCTTTTTTGGCCATTGCTGCTTCTTGGGCTGGCTCTGGTCTGTACTGTGAATTCTTTGCAAGGAGACATGCAAATGTTTTCTCCCTCTCTGCTGCCAGAAAACAATGTCGGTCATTTCGGAACCTACAGACACCAGAAAGTTACACATTTTCATGGTATTATCCTTTATCCTGAAAGCAATATTAAAACAGTAGCTAATATGCTCAGGAACACAGCAACAACCTGCAGGGACATATGTGTTGCTATATTGTTCTACAAAATCAGGACACGCTAACACCAAAATTGCATCACTGAGGTAAACACAAGAGATAAAATTCCCCCAGCAATGACATAACAAAACTGGGTATGAACCCATTTCCCTCTCTGTGGTTGGCTGGACTGTGCCCTTCAGTTGCCATAAGTTTTTTTTGTCCCTCTTGTTTTAAGTAAGGGATATTCAGGATCTGTCACCATTTGCCTTAAAAGAGAAAAGCCAAAGGCAAGGAAAAAAGCAGGCTAACTGGCCCTTATCTGATGCTAAAGATAGACACAGAGACCTCCATATTTGGTCTGATACAGAAAACAGCCAGGATTAAATTTCTAGATAAAACCATGGGTGAGAATTCTTCTGTATTTTCATTTATAATAGTAAGGAGTTTACACCACTTCTGCCTGAAATAACTAAATGAGCAGAAATTGGGAACTTTTTGCATGTAGCATGACTAAAAGCCAAGCAGGATACCTCTAACATGCCCCCAGCAAGACCTGTTCATTCACACAGTGTTTTTTCTAACCGTGTGTGTGGTAGGTGTGTGCCAGTGTGTTTTTTTGGCAATTACAGGAGAAATTAAGTATTTATATACAGTGGGAAACCATGTACGTAAAGAAGACTTTCTCACAGAGCTGTAATGCTGGCCTGCAGCACCCGCTGCTATGGGTGTCCTTGGTTTTCACGGGGCTCTGCCAGTGCAACTCAATCCTAATGTGCCAGAGCCCCGCAGCTATTCTGCTCCATTCTCGCTGCACTGACAGCAGATCATCGTCCTCATCCTGACCTTCTTTTCTGCTCTGCCAGGCCTGAGAATAACAAATGATGTTAACATTTACTGCTAGCCTTGTGTCTGAGGCCACAAACTCATATCACTGCTTGCCTTGAACAGAGGACTACAAAGGCAGTATCAGTGTACCCATCCAGCTCAGCTGTGCTCAGCTTCTGCTTTCCTGAACCAAGTATCATCCTCAAAAGGGAACGCTCCACTCACATATCGTCAGTGCTGTCTATTCTTTCTTAGTAACTGCTAATAAATAGTCTTTTTTTTTTTTTTACGCTTTCTTTTGCAGTCAGTTCATGAGAGCTGGAGACCTTTCTGTTCTCCTTCCCTCATTCTCCACATCTTGTGCAAGAGCTTCAGTGGTGTTGCCCTTAAAAAGTCAGTAATTGCTCCCAGGAACATTGATTGTCCTTGGGTAACCACCAGCACACTCAGGAAACAGCCTGAGACTGTGGGACAACATCA
>NW_010549933.1:46120-48166 GCF_000687285.1 Phaethon lepturus | reverse complement strand
CTGCTGAACTGTGTAACACCAGCTGACTGAGCTGTACAACTCTTTGGTGCCTCATCCAGCTATGCTATGTTTATCTGAACTTGATGTGTCCCAGAAAAGAAATTCCAATTTTTAAATACTATTTTCATGCAAAATTCCTGAGAACAGGCTGGGGAAATCATTGCTGTCTGGCTGTGTAAGGGAGTGAATGACAGGGAGGCTTTTGAGCTGCCTGAAATTAAGTAAAGCTAGCAGAAGTTTTATGCTAACATTGAAATTCAAACAATCACATTGGATTGATTGCTGTCTGGAAAGGAGACCTAACCAGAACTTAGAAATCACAAGGATCTGATACCTTTAAGTAGATATTTGTCAATGCTGCTAAGAGTCTATCATCCCTTCAGAGTAGTGTATGGATAAAAAAACTGGTCAGGGAAAGAAACATGGAAGTGATTGGGATGGAAGTCAGTTCTCTCAAGACTGGAAATCCTTCCAATTTCCCACATGGAACCAGAACCTGAAATATGTTTTAAAGCCAGTGTCCCACAGACACTTAAATTGAAGCCGGGGAGAGGATCCTCTTGTCCCAAGAGCTGCGCAACCTGTCATTAGTATTTGGAGAATAAAATAAGGCAGAAACAGTCAACAGAAGACTGCAGGTGCTGCTGCTACCTTTGTTTCTAAAAGGGCTGCCAAGCACCTCTTTCTTCTTTCCTTACTGAGTGATTTCTCCTGCCCCTGCCACTTGTCTGGCACAGACTGGCAGGGATGCTGTCTGGTCTGTTCCACAGCAAATTTACCAATAGCTTGAGGCTGGAAAAGAAACTTATTTGCCCAAAGGTTTGTCTGGTTTTCACAGCTACACTATCTGGGTTCTCCGTTGTTGTCTTCTGTTATTTCCGTGTCTACCTGTGGCATCACTATCTTTGCTGGAAGATGCAAAGTTTTTGAAATCCCCCGTAAAAGACTCCCAGCCTCCCCAAGCAACCTATTTAGTGCTTCATTACATTTGGCATGAGAAGGGCTTCCTAACACCTAACCCTTATCTCCCCTGCTACAATATAAGTTGTAAGGGAGATTTCTTGTCCTATCTACCACTGACACAGAAAACTGTCATCTTTTCTTTCACAGCAAGCTGAGAGGTTAGCATACAGCCTTCTCTTCTCAACAAACCCCAAAAATGTAGAGAATATCTTCTCTAGACTTCTGATTTCTTTTTTTTTGGTCTCTCTCAACTCTCTTAAACTGACCTACAGCTTCTGCGAATTCTGGCATCCACAATTAGACATAACTGCTAATCCACAATTAGACATAACACTCAAGCCAAAACTCCACCACTGCTAAGCAGAGAAAGGAGACTGTTTCAGAGACTATATTCATGTCTGTTTGTCCTAGGATAATGTTGGTTTCCAAGCATTTGAAACATTTATTTTGTGATCCCTTATAACTGCTAAAGCCTTCCTTATCTGATGTCCTGCAAGCCATTGCCTACTTTGTGCAGTGGATTACTCATTCCTATGCTGTGCCTGTCTATATCGAATATTTTTCCATTTGGTCCTCCAATGCCTGAAGACCGCTTTGAATTCTGACCCTGTTCCCCCATGTGCTTGCATGCCCCCCAGCATGTCACTGCCATCACATTTGATAAGCGTTATCTCTGTTGCACCTACGAAGCCACTAATGACAAGACTGGCTGAGGAGAGACCCTGCAGTTCCCTCATTGCTCCCTCCCCATTTGATGCAAAGCTGCGAGGGCTGTTCAGTGAATAAGCTTTTCCAACCTTTCCATGCACCCATATTCCACAAATTTCACCTAGGGTGTATGTCCATAGCTGGCTTATGAGTATAATGTGAAGGAGCATGGAAGACCTTACCCAACTCAGAATACAGGACATCTTTTTCTTCCCTGGTTGGTTCCTCTGTCAGAAAAAAGAGGGCAGGCTGCTCTGATAGGATTTCTTCTTGACAGGCCTGTGACTTATCACCTTGTTATCTCCTATATGCTTACGCAGTGCTCATTTGTTCCACTTTTTCCAGGAATTGGAACTGGGGTGACTACTACCCATT
>NW_010549933.1:33070-46089 GCF_000687285.1 Phaethon lepturus | reverse complement strand
CTTTCCCTCCTTTCTTCAAAGATCATCATTACGTACACCCCTTTCCTACATTTTGGGATCTTATTCATTTCCCATGACAGTTCAGAAATAATTCCTAACACTTCTGCAGCTATCTCAGCCAGTTCCCTCAATGCTGGACTTCATCAAGTGAACATGAAGACATGTATCTAAGCAGTGCCTGAGCAATCCTAGGATTGCACTGTGTGCAGCGCGGTGCTACAGCTCCAATCCATCAGAGATCACATCAGAATCACTTCCCTCCAACACTGGTCCGGAGCCAACCCAGTCCTCAAAGCAGAGCAGCCACGTCTGTGCAATGCTGGATCTGATCTCATATTCTCTGCCAGACTCCACTGTTTCTTCTCAGTCCCTGCATTACAGTGGTGCAGACCCACCTAGGAGGCTGTCACAAAGCTAATTAGATCTGCAGATCCTGAGCTGGTTTGGTCCAACATGCAGATCCTCCATCCATATATCCAGTGTATTCTCCCCTACCAGCCACATAACGGTGAGTTGACTTAACAGTCATCCCACTATACCAGACCAGTTCCAAAAAAGTTGGCAGAGGAAAATAATTTACTCTTAAATATATAGCTGTTGGTCATCCCAATCTTGTTTTCTAGTGTAGAATAGGCAAATACCTCACATGTGTTTATGACTGTAACCTTACAACACAGTCATACAGCTTGCTCCCACTTTACATCTAAGAAAGAGGCACAGAGCAATTCAATGACTTGTAACAGATTAAAAAGAACATGTGCAGACAAGTACCAATAAGAGATGCTGTCTGTCTTCTCTGAGTTCAGTGCCTCACAATGACAGCAGCATCATTTATCCAGAACTAGGATACCCCAGGAATGAACTATTGTCTAAAGCAAACAAAAATATTTCCCCATACCTTACAGCTGAAGTAAAACACAGTTGGAGTAAGATACTAATATTTTGCTCTTACCTGTGGACTTTACTGTCAGAAATAGAAATGGGCTGGCAGACCGTCAGGCAGATTTTAGCTTATGATCTTGGGCACAGCTGCAGTTATAACTGGCAAAAAGGCTGAGGAAGTGCTCTCTTCCGTGTTTGTTTACATTGTCAGGTGTGTTCATTAGACCCGGATTGCATCAAGGAGCTCCCAGAAAAAGCATGTGTGAGAATCACACCCCGCCTTGCAAGGTTTTCCCAATCAGAGGCTAGGTCCTTGTGCCCTTGGCTAGCGTCACGTGCCTTTCTTGCAGTACTTAAAGAGCAGCATGGGCACTGGTTGTCAATCACCAGGTGTGAGCCTTCTGGGGTAGAAGAGAACATTCAGAAATCACAGATATTTCTAGAAATTTCTAGAAATTCCACAGAGACTGACAAGGATTTTATTGCATTAAGGAAAAGAACAGAGTTTGTTTTGCACTTTTTGGAAAACCTTTTCTTCGAGAACTCAATCTTAGTTCAAACTCTACTGTGTTCAGTCATTTTAACTGTATGATGTTTACTGAGCTGTTGTTAAACAGTGATTCATTCTAGGGAACTTCACAAAAGGTTCTGAAAACATTTAAGAAAATCATTCTAGATCTTCAAGTGACAGGCTGTTCAGCTACTTACTGGTCTAGATGTCAATAACAATCAGATGTCAGTGCACTGAAGAATGCCAACGCTAAGTATTCCAACTCCTAACTTCAGATTTGCAGACTAGAGGGTTTCTGCAGAGATCACTTCCTAACCTGAGACTGCCACAGCGAATTCTCATCCCACAGCCCAAGGGAATACTTGAGACCCCTCCTTCCACAGTTAATAAATCTCTGGCAAGTTGAGGCCCAGCACCCTTTGCAGGGTCTCTCAAGCCTGCTGAAAGCCAGTATTTGCTACTGATGTATTGACATCATTTTTCAAATATGACACATGGTGGAAGCAAAGGTATCTGCTCTGGTTTTGTAAGTAATTTTTAAAAATAGTTGGTAAGTGTAGTGCCTGTGAACTGAGTCAGGGTACTCATGCCCTGAATATAGCCAGGAGGGGCATGTCATGCTCAGTTGACAAAGGAAACTTTCCCCATGCTGCCCTGCCATCATTGCACAGCTTGAAACTGGTGGGTGACTGCAAGAGATGAAAGAAATTTTTTCAGTCTGTATTTAAGTCTTCAATGCATCTGGCAAGAGTTCAGAAAGGGAGCTGTTTTTGTGCCATGGGAGTTGTGCAGCAGAAACTGAGCAGAGGCCAGTACCACCCAAACCTCCTATCCAGAATACTGGAAAATGTCCAGGACCATCACCATCCTAGCTGACACAGGAAAGAAGTGGAGATCACTAGTGTTAAAGATATGAGCTGCTTGGCTTGAACTTGAGTCAGGTGTCTATAACCAAGAGAGTAGTAGCAGCCTCCATCCTTTGTAAATCAGGGAAAGGTGGGAGAGAGGAAACATGTACCTGCAGTACTATCAAAGACTTACAAACAAGAGGGTTTATAAGAAAGATGGGGACAGACTTTTTAGCAGGGGCTGTTGCAATAGGACAAGGGGTAATGAATGCTTTTAGAGTGAAAGAGGGTAGATTTCGACTAGATAAAAGGAAGACATTTTTCACAATGAGGGTGGTGAAGCCTTGGCACAGGTTGCCAGGAGAGGTGGTAGATGCCCCATCCCTGGAAACATTCAAAGTCAGGTTGGACGGGGCTCTGAGCAACCTGGTCTAGTTGAAGATGTCCCTGCTTATTGCAGGGGGGATTGGACTAGATGACCTTTAAATGTCACTTTCAACCCAAACCATACTATGACTCTATGATTAGAGCCTTCACATCACATTCCCAATTTCTCAGCTTTTCAGTCTGTCCCGTTATCATCCAACTATACACTTCAGGAATATCTTCCCCACCCTTAAGACACTTTGCTTTAATTGAACCTATATTTGAGTCTACCCTTAAAAAGTTCATGTCCCTTCACCCCTTCTCCTCTGCAGTTTTGGATCCATTGCAACTGAATAGGGTAATTACCAAGGAAGACACATATAAACTTTCCCTTCGAAATGTGTGCATTATCACCATCTTTTTTCCCTCTGCTTTCCCATTTTTCAGTTTGACTGAATCTGCTTTGGTTCAGAAGTGACAAAAGTTACGGTAGCTTTTATGAAGGGAATTAATTACATTTCAAGCTAGTTATTTAGAAATTATTAATACCTCATAGAAAAACCATTAAGTCTGTTGCCAACCCAGAGGTCATGACTGAAGCAGGCTGTTAGTCCCACAAGGGAACCTGCCTCTCCAATTGGAAGCAAGAAGTATTTTGGCAAGCAGAGGCAGCATACATGGAAGTGTGTTCTGCCTGTGCCCAAGCTGCTTCAGTCTGATGGATGGGATTTCATTCACTCTATCTCTGTGAAACTCTTTAAACTTCATTGAATTCAAATGTGCAAAAAGAGAGAAATCAGAGTATAGTTATGTTCAGAGAGACAGCACAGATTTCCAAACCAGCTCTCCTCGTTAGCATACTTCAAACCTCTCTGTCTGCAGACAGGATACCTCTCTCAGAAAGCACCAGACTTTTTTTAAGCTAATGTTATTCTGCTTTAATACTAGTAGCTAGTTTTAAACCACTCCACATCTCATCTGCATTATCAACCTTTGAGGCAGGGGCTTTGCTAAATGGCAGTGGTTGCTCAGTACCCAGGAGGCAGCGTCATCTAGCACTTATATGTCTCCAGGAGTGGAAGGCACTGGCATGGAAGACCTCCTGCGCCAAAGCAGGAGTCACCTCTTAGCTGTGTTGTCTCACCATGCACTCTCTTGTGCTCCAAACCATTGGTGGAAGAGTCAGAGATAATTGCTGTCTCCCTTCCAAATCCAGGTACAAGCCACGTGTCTGTCCCACATGGAGAACGCAACAGATGCTCCCAAGTGATGCTGGGGAAAAAGCACAGGTGATCCATTGATTAAGTGGTCAAGGTCTGGCCTCTGGTCCAAAACCAATCATAATTATTTACAGAACAATTTGCAAGAAGGGAGGAAGAAAAGAAGTTTTATTTACAGCTTTCATAGATTTTTCTCCATCAGCTGTTCAGTTAAAAGAAAAAGGTGTGCATTAATATACACAAAAATATGTTATTCCCTGAGGTCTGTGTATCCTCCCATTCCAATTAATAAAACCAGAAATTAAAATCAGCATCTATTTTCCACAAAAGATTTTATTATCAATATATTGAGTTAGCAAACATTCAAAACCAGTCATCCTGACTTCCTCTTTTCCAGGAGATTTGCCTTAAAGGTCCAATTTCTGAGAAATAATAATAAATTTGGTGTTTTTTTCAGGATGTCAGTGAGTTTAGACTCACTCCGCTTCTAACTTCTTACTACAAACACAAGAGCTAGGAATGCATGATTTAAATATGAATAAGTAAACACTGATTTCCATGGAGCTGGGGCATTAAGAAAAATGAAAACAATCACAAGGTTGATGATAGAAAAACCCAGACTTTGGCAATGCAGAGCTGGTTTACTTTCTGTCCCATTTGCATTCAGTCAAGCTGTTGGCTTAGCTCTCCCTTTCCCTCCTTCTCATCCACTGGGAATATTTATTTGCATATGACCAGGCTTCAGATGTTTCCCAAGACTGATCAGCTAACGAGTAAAATGTTGGGCCTAGGCTGGTGCAAAGATATTGTATGTCTGTGTGACTAGTAGCCCTGTTTTAATACTTGCTTGCAACCCAGAAACAAACGGAACGGGAGTGCTTGAGGTTGCTTGAGCATGTCTTGGGCAGAGGCTGGAAGCAGCTGTGTAGTGTTTGTCCTCCCTCTCCCAAACCAGTTCAAGGCCTTGTGCCATCTGACAGGCAACTGATTAAATAGTGTTTTCCTTACTTGATTAGAGAAGTGTTAAAAACCTTTATGATGGGCAGGAGGCAACTGGAAGATGCAACGTGCTGTAGCCACTATCAGGCAGGGCAAGCACATACAGACAGCCTGCCTTTGTTTTGTCTTGCTCATCTGAACATGAAGCAGCCTCCATGTGTAGTTACTCCAGCATCACTGAGGATAAATTGGACCTCTCCCTCCAGAATCCCCTTTGCTTTCAGTTTCCTCTACTGCCATCATGTCCAGGGCATGTGGCAACGGAGGACAAAGAGCTGCTTTCATGGACATGTCCAATCTGAAGGCTTGGAACTTGATTCATACAAGCGCTAATGTCCAGAATCTACTCCAAACCTCTGGTACTTTTTTCAGACTTTGTGCTCTGGTTCCCAGCCTCTGTCAAAATTAGCTGCAACAGTGTAAGGCAGGCAGACAGTCCTAACTGTCTGCTTTATTCCTCTGCTGAAGACCATCACTCCTACAGGTTGCAGTAACCTCTTGCAAACCTCTGCATCAACTTCTAAGAAGGGTTTAGAAATCTCTGAAACCTTTGCAGACAGAGTCACTTGTGCCAGTTTTGGAACTCATAGCAGTAGGTGATGTTTGTCTCAACAAAGATGAGCAGTACAGTGCCTGTGCTCCGAGTGAAGTGTGCTTTGCCATAATTTCTCTCCATGTTTGTAGAAAGTAGAAGAGGAATGAGATGAAGAAACACAAAGATGCTGGCTGATCTTCAGTGAAAGAAGTTGATCTGTGCTAGGAGGGCTCTGGGACCCTACTGGACTGAGAAGTCACCACCACACTGTGACCCTTCAGTGGTCTGGGGCTAGAAGTGAGTTGAGTATGGTGATACCTTACCTCTGATATGAGACTCAAGCAAGATGCTATGTTGATTGCAATGAATGACAGTTTAAGTACAGGCCTTTTCCAGTCTACTCCAAAATTTTTCTTAGAAAAGGTGCGATATATCTTTTTCTGCACTTACTAAATAATCTCATTTTATTCTGAGGGATATTCAGGGCTTTTTGGTGACACAGCTTCATTGCTTTCTCCTAAATATTCAGCTGTGCAAGCTCATGCTGTTCAGGTCTGGAATGTCTCAAGATGGAAGAGGGAAATGAGACTGCCTGGAGCTGGGCCCAGTGTTTCTCTGGCAAACGTACATCAAATAAAACAAAACATTTACAGACATAAATAAGAGATGAGAGATCAGAGGGGAAGAGGAGGGGGGAACCCAAATCTCTCTCCTGCTGTGTCCAGCTTTAACTCAAATATTAGAGTTGGGGGGAAGAGAGTGGAGGAAGAGGAGAAAACGATACATAGAAAAGAATGCGAAAAAGCTGTATGTTCCAGCACAATCTCAAACCTGCCAGGGAGACAAATGGGAATAAGCAGGTAACTGTGCAGCCTTTTATGGGAAATCTTCCCTTTGTAGGAATTCTCTTCATTTCTGCATGACCAAGTCTCGCTGGTCTTTTTTCCCCACCATTGGCTGATTCTGGATTCCACAGGTCCTCCCTACTGTTAACCAGAGCAAATATTTTGAGCAGAAGTCACTTTGCATCTCACACAATATTGGAGAAGAAACCTAACAGAGTTCTACCAAGAGAAGCCCCAGAGCTAATAGATTCCCTTTAATAATAAAGTGATCTTTTTTAAATCAGCATGTTTAAGGCAAGTGGAAAAGGATGCAACCTTTCATTTACAGATCAGAAGGCAATTAACTCCATCTGTCTTTCAAACTTCACTCTTCTTTTTGATGCGGTCAATGAGATGGCAGCTGTGGTGGTGGTGGTTTCTGGGTGGAACAAACTGCCCCTAAGAACATGATTAAGATCTGCCACTAAACAGCAACAAGGGAGAACTTGATAGCTTGCCTCAAGAAAGAGTCAAGGAGATGACAAAAGCAAAGGATCTGCTTTCATTCCAGAGGTATCCTAAGATAAGAATGTTTTCATGGACTTTGAATCAATGTGTTATGTTCTTTCAGGGAATTATACTAAGTTAAAATGCTTCCCATGAAAACAAAACATCACTGTAGCCATATTCCTTCTTATGAGTTGCTCTCAGAGATGCATAAATAGGTCCTGATAACTTTTTTCATTTCCCCCCATAATTAGATGATATCTGGATAGGAATGCCTATCCAGATAAATTCAAAAACCCATTTCAGCAAAAGTGCAGCAGGTGGAAATCTGGCATAAGCAGTCATTTTCAGCATAGAAGTATCTGAACTAGGGTTTGCATCATTTACTCCTGACATGAAGAAATGGAAACTGTGAGTCTCAGAAGGTCCTAACTTGCAGAAAGAACTGGGCAATGGAGGACTAGGCAAACTGCCTTTACTGGTGTTTTAAAAACAAAATTAAACCACTTACAAATGATTCAGTAAAAATATTGCTCAAGTTTCAGCAGTCATCAAAAACAATCCATCTTAAGGCATCCTGAAAAGATCACAAACTTAATGCTGAAAATATAATGGAATTATAGGAATGATAGTAGTCCATCCTCTGAAATAACTGTCTTGAGTTTTCTTGTTCAAAAGAAACAGTCAAAATAAAATATAAAATTATGAAGGAAGTGCTAGGAAGATTGGAAAATTATCCATATGAAAACATAGAGAAGAATCCAAAGAAGGTGGAGTCACCATCACTGGAAGTGTTCAAAAAATGTGTAGACGTGGCATTTCAGGACATGGTTTAGTGGGCATGGTGGTGTTGGGTTGATGGTTGGACCTGATGATCTTAAAGGTCTTTTCCAACCTTAATGATTCTGTGAGTCTGCGAAATGGTTCTTTTAGAAGAGAAAGCAAGCAGGTGAGCAGGGATATAAGCATAACTGTGGAAGAGATCATTTATGACCTAATGACCTCACTTTAAAACGGAAGACCCAGAGAGCACCCAGGTAAAGAAGTTCCAAGTGTAAAACTGTCCCACCCACCCACAGAGCTTGCCACTCACTAGTGAAACAGAGCTGAAGCAAAATATTTGGAGTTATGATGTGCAAAGCACAGTTGCACAGATGGCTCCACAGGAACTTGAAAGACACGGCCCCTGTCTTGAGAACTTGCTTGAGACAAAGTGCTCGTGGGAATGCAAAAAATCCAGCAGAGATTTATGCAAACAGCAGAATCACTCTCCACAGTTAAACATGGTTATTAATATGGTGCTACCCAGCGTTCATTTTAATAGCATTTTACGCTGTCCTCTGAAACAACAAAGGCTGGACACAGTGATGATCCCTTGGTCTAAGCCAGTCTGGTGATTGGTGAGTTCCGCTGGACTGACACTGCACTGAGAAGGTGCTGGTAGACATTTCTTTTTTTAAACCATCTCCATTAAGGGAAATCCTTTTTGCCCTTCTATGTCCCAGTGGTCTTTCTTCATCTTTCCCACTGGAAAATATCCCAAGAATTCACCCATATTTTGCTCAGAAAAGCGCCTGCGAGCGGTACGTGCAGCACTAGACAACAGGGCAGCCTTCTGCCCAACTTCCCTGAAGCAGCTGAATTTCTGCTGCTGCAGCCTCATACTTTTGGGAGAGACAGCCTCACATGCCAGGTCCATCAGAGGGGCTGCCACTATTCACTGCTGAATTTGAATTAACAAAAGGCTTTTTCTATTCATCGTTATTCAACGGCTTTGGAATTTTCAAGAATAGAACAAATTGTAATGACCAAATTTCTGCATTCACAAGAAACTAGCACCAACGAAGGGGATAATTAGGCAGATGAATTAGTCTGGGGAGAGGGAGCCAATGTGGGAAGCGTGTGTTTAACAGAGCAATCACAGAGCTCTAGAGATGGGCTCGCGGGTGGGTTTTTCCAGGGACCGGGGGAATTATTGAAGCAGCCAGACCAGCAAACAGCTGCAGTAACAAAAGCACAAACCAGATGCCAAGCCGTATGAGCTCAGGAGAAAATACGAATGAGTATCCGATGCTGAACAAGGCATGGGGCGCTGACGTCAACAGCATTGCACCAGGAATGCGCTTGGCCCCTGTGCAAACCCAGCTCCACCAGAATTCCCCCTGCAAATTCCCTGCGACTCCCATCCAACCCCTCCACCCTTTGGAGACACTGAACCCCTCTCGTGTTTGTCTGCCGAGAGTAGGAGGGGGCGAAAGCCTGTTTTCCGCTTTGTGTCCCGCTGCACAGAGTACAGTGTCTGTAGAAATTAAACCCAACTGGCTTAGGCTGCTTTGAACCCAGCAGCTGAGCGAAACCCAGCCTGGAACCAGGCGAGGTGCTGCTGGTTTGGGGTTTCATCACAAACTGCAGCGAAGGCCAGGTCTGCTCAAGTTTGCAAATGCTTGGTCAAACTGGGTTATGTTTTGATCAAGTCTGACTGTTTTGAGATGAAAAAATGTGCAGAGCAGAGAGATCCAGAGCCCGTTTTTTTCTCAGAGGACTTTGTGTGGGAGAACTCAGTCAATATCCAGAGAGCCAGAGGTGTCGGGAATTTCGCTCCCATTTCCATGTGTGGGCTGGGTCATGAGACAGGCTCTGACCTGGAGTTTCAGGTCACAGTTCAGACAGGCACCTTAAAGTCTTGATCTCGGTAACAGTGAGCAAGGGGGACCTGCCCAAAGCCCCCTTCCAGATATAACTGCATCAGAGTGATAATGAAGCCAAACAAAGCCCTGGATGAGGGTTTGAATTTGGCAAGCTCAGCCCCATCTCTGGGACCTGCCTGGCCTGGGGCACTCACTCTGTGAGGGCAACCTTTCCTCTAAGACTTTTAGCTTTCTATAGCCTGGTGAATGTTGTAGAAGGTGGTGCACCACATACAGTTTCACAGCTCTGTGTCAATTCCCCAAAGACACCAGAGACTGAGATGAACAAACATCTTTCAAACCTACGGCAACAACAAACCCCTGACCTGAGCTTTTTGCGTTTTCAAGGGCGGGCTGAGCCAGCAGAGGTTCTGGCAGGAGGCGGCAGCTTTTTGCCTGTCCATGTAGCACAGCACGCCGAGTCACCAGGGACGTGTGCTCCGCAGAGACTCTGCCTTTCGATGGGTGCACTGCATGTACGGCCCTGCAGAGCATATCACAGGATAAACAGAGAGCAGATGGAGCCCGAGCAGCCCATGAGACTTTTCCAGCGGGGAGTCAACAGAGAGCCAAAGAGGAAGCAGTGATGGCTGCTGTCTCCAGGGATCTGCCGAAGCCCCGGGTACCACCCGGACACCTGGGGAGTGGAGCTCAGCCGGCTGGGCTCATCACCCTCGTCATCCCTCGTTCGCTCTGTGCTAAACCGGGTGGGAAAAGTTTTCCCTTTTCTCTTCTATTCGTAGAGTCACAAAATCATTACAGTTAGAAAAGACTTTTAAGATCGTCAAGTCCAACCATCAACTCAACACCACCATGCCCACTAAACCATGTCCTGAAGTGCCACATCTGCATGTTTTTTGAACACTTGCAGCGATGGTGACTCCACCACTTCCCTGGGCCGCCTGTCCTTTGTTCAACTTCTGCGCTCCTTCCCTTCTCCGCTCTGGATTTCACCTATGTGTTGCTACTGCCTCACAGAAAATACCAATCGGTGCTTGTAAGTAGCTGAGATGATGTGCAAGGACAATTCTTATTCATCACCCAGGACTCACTTGATCTGAAACACAGGCTTTAAACTCAACAGTTTCTATTGCAAATAACAACCTGAGAGGTCCTACGGGTTACATCGCCTGCCAGAGAGAATATTCAGATAGATTATGCAGTTAGGTAAAGCCAGTGCTTGCAAAGGGAAAAGCTACTCCAGGCATTCCATCTACACTAGTTTCAAGGGATTCATCCTTACTCCCAAAGGTTTAGCTATTATGAGGATTAAAAGCTACAGAAATAGGACATAAGGAAAGTGGAAAATTAAAAGTGGGGCAAGCATATTCTTGACCTACTCTTTTATCTAATTGCTTTGAAAATTAGAACACTGAAGTCTGTGGTAATAATTTTTTTTTATTATTATATGCTTTCTCAAAATATTTGAATATATGCTTTAATTTTCACCTACACTTTCAGGGGTTACAGGAAAAGAACGGTCTCCATACAGACTGATATCACAGCCAGCACGGAAAAAAACCTCTGCAGCGTGGGAAGATTGAACTGAATTTAAAAAAAAGAAAGAAAAAGTTACTGACTCAAGAAAAAGGGGCTGAACTGCTTTTGCCATGAGAAAAGGAACAGAGAAAAAGGGATAAAGGAAGGAAAGGAAGTAGGACAGACCTCACCGGGGAGCGCAGTAGCCAACCTGACTTGCCAGTGCTCTGCACAAGTGCAGCAGGGGTCCAGGACCCGATTTGCTGTCCCCGGGGGTCTCTTGCCCTAGATCTGGCAGGGTCAAAGCCTTCCTCAGCTAATCCTGAAAAAGTCAAATCTGCGGTAGTGGGGAATTTGAATATCTGCAAAATATTTTTTTGACAGGATCTGAGAAAATACATGATGTCCTCAAGGAGAGAAGGGACAATCCTGGTTAAGATCTGTGGGTGATGTACTCTGGGATACTCTTGCTTAGTCATGGGTAGCACGTTACCAGTGAGACATTGTTAAAGTGGGAATTCAGAGAAGAGAAACAAACGGGAGAGAGAAGACTGAGCTAGACTGTCAGAACTGAGCTGTTTCTGCCATTTGGCTGAGAGACAAAACAGATATGTTAGTAAGTCTGCAAATATGGCAAAAATAATCAGATTTTTTTATGCATGTGAAAAAGACTTAGCTAGAAAGAAAAAAAAAAAGACATGAGTAAAGAAAAATCATGCAATACAGTAGGGTCTGAAAGCTTCAGTACAAGAGTATTTTTCAAGTCAGACTGGCCAAGATACTAAGAAATCCTGCAGAGGGACTGGGTTTGTTTTAGCAGAGAAGGGGACAGGAGGGAAAAGGAATTATCTGTGATTCTGGGAAATAGCAGAGATCTGTTTCACGGCATGTGAGAAAAGGGCGTCAGTTCCTTGGGTAATTTCAAAGACCTAAACGCTTTTTCTGGAGCACTCATCTCGGGTGGCCTGGGGAAGTTATTCTGTTTCTTGAGCGAGGATTTATTGGGAAAGAAAATGTAAAGAACAGCACTGCAATCCAACTCCCTGCTGTCCAAAAAACTGCATGTTTCCACAAGAGACATGGCATTTCTTAGTTGTCCACTGAATCCCACCTCTCCACCCCACTCCAAGCCAGCCTGGCTGCTCCAGCCTGGAGCTCACAGAAGTTACTAAACCATTCAACTGCTTAAGTAACATAAAAGTACACATGACAGAGAAAAGATTGCATAAAGGCATCTTTTATCACCAGCTCTGTTTGCCTGTCCAGCACTTCTTCCTGTACTTCACTCCCCTTATTGAATCCTGACCTAAAACAACCGGTGCTTTTAAAAAATCCTTCCACCCAAGTGACATAAGTAATCCTGCTGATTTCAGCATGCAGGAAGAAACCACTCAATGTAAGCAACAATAATAAAATCAGGCCCTAAAAGTTTAGATTAAACTATGAAAATTTGCACTAGTGACTCATTGTGCCTGGTGACGTCTTGTTTAGGACACTGGGAAACATAGCTCTGCTTGGAGATCATCTTTGTATGTGAGTGCACTAGGAGGAAGGATGCACAACACCATCTCTCAGATGAGAAGAGAGAAAATCTGCAGTGCATGTCAGTGTGATGGGACCATGAAGTGCAACCGGTCTGCCTTCTTCCCAGGGTCTGTCCAGATTTCAGTCTCTCTGAAATCTTTGAATCACACCAGACCAGTAACATCCTGAAAGCAGCCTATGCGTGTATCCAAACAGCTGAGCAGTTCTCATCCATCTGCTCAGAGTTTAGCACTTCAGAGTGCCCTGGCAGCATGACATTAGGTGGAAGAAGAGAGCTGGGCAGGCTAGGGATGACAGTGTGGGACCTGCAGCAGAGTACTGTAAGTCACAGACATGGAAAGAGAGGGTTCGTAAGAAAAAAATTAAAAAAAAAAACCCAAACAACAAAAAATCCACGAACAACGCAAAGGCCCGGGCAGCCCTTCCAAACCCACGAAGCAAACAAACATAATTAAACCTTTGCATTATGCTTCAGAGCAGGGCTGCACGCACGGGTTTCCCAACAGCAGGGTCCTGTGCCCAACAGAGCCTCCCAGCAGTGGTTGGGAGAGCAAGAAGTGCGTCATTCATCCGAAGGAAGGCAGGCAGGGTGTCAGGTCACCCAGCCCTGCCGGAG
>NW_010549933.1:32382-33039 GCF_000687285.1 Phaethon lepturus | reverse complement strand
GGCCGGGGGGCCAGCCACTCTGCGGAGCGGGGAGGGAGTGTCTAAGCACCGTAAAGCACTGCAGCGGGGGTGGGAGATGGGAAGAAGCAAAGCGCTTTGCCGGCTTCCACAAGAAGGGAATAAAAATGACAACATGAGAGCTTTAATTGCAGCGTAGAGATGTATCATCCCCTCTGCTCTACACCCCTGTAGGGAGGTGCCAGGCAGATGTCTCTGGCTGGGGCGGTTGCCAGTAGGGCTTTGCAGCAGCTTTGTCTCTGGATGGGGACTGTGTACTGGCAAAGAAATTACGGCTTTTATGCACTTGGTGACTGCAATTGTGGCTGCAGCTGTATGTTCCTGTGTTGCTAGAAGACACCTTGTTCCTCCTTCCCCCTGTCTAGCCTTCGTGAGGAGGACAGGAGCATTGTCACAGGCCAAATAACAGACGAGGAGAGAAAAGACGGGTGAGTAAAAGCACAGATTTGACACTGGAAGCGGAGGTGAAGGTATCCTCATAATACAGAGGCATCACGCCTGCAAGCTGAGTTGCTGGGAAACAAGGGAGCCAGAGGCAGCAGCTGCAGGGGGAGGAAAGTAACTGAGGCCACGGTGTCACCGCGTCCTTCCTTGCCCACTTTCTTCGGTGCCTGGAGGAAGGACGCTGTCAGGACCGCA
>NW_010549933.1:11689-32356 GCF_000687285.1 Phaethon lepturus | reverse complement strand
AATTGCCATCCATGACACTGTTCAAGCAAGATAGATAACACGCAAGAAGCAGAACCCAAGCAGCCCCAGGGTGTGTGAAGGGAGCGGTTTGGCTGTCGATGCGTAAAGAGGAAGGTGCCCGAAGGACAGATAATATTGCAAAATTCACCCCTTTGTCTGAGGACAACCCTGAACCTATGAGCCGCTCACCTCTCACTTCTTTTGCAGGGCGACTCTTTTTCAACGGGAAGCAAGCAGGCAGGTGTGACCGACCCTCTCAAACACAAGCTAGCCCTTGGGGTCGGTGGATGCCCCTGTATCGCTCCCCCCAGCCACAGTGCTTCTCTCAGCCTAAGCGCGTTTTACACAGCGCTCTGCACCGAGAAGGGGAGATAGTGCTGCCATACTTTCTCTGCCTTGCCTTTAGCATGAGAGGAGGTGGGCTGAGGCACTAATTAATTAATTTGTTCTGCAATGGAACAGGAAAAAAAAGAAAGTGTTGTTGCGGGTCCCCCTGAGACTGACACATTTTGGAATATCTGGCAAATTGAAAACATTTGGCTTCAGATTAAGTGAAATGTTTTATTAGGTGGGGAAAAAAAAATTTCCCTTGGGGGGCATTTTCTACAAAAGCCAAAGGAATCGGATGAAATGGCTGGATTCCCAAGGGAATAGAGACTGTTCCGGGGGCTGCAGAAGAGAGGTGGTACTGTGTGGGCTGCACTAAGCGGCTGGCCGTGGAACCACACTTATTCTGACCTCAGGAGTTATTGGAAATGAAGGAGAGCATCTTCAGTGGAGGTGGTTAAAGGGCCCTATTACACAGGGCAGAGTAGCCCCAGTGCTGGTTGTTTAACATGTACAAGGGAATCCCAAGTTCAAACCTCATGTATGTGAGCCAGAACACATACTTTTATCTGCCCCCGTTACTCTTCCCATTAGAGAGTCCCAATCACCAAATGGTCAAATATGCTACATATGTCTTTCAGGCTTCTCTTTTGAAGCCATCCCACTATTTCTACAACAAAAGATAATAGAGACAGCATAGCACAACAGCCTGGTGACTGAAGCACCTGGGCATCAGTCTTTGCAGAAGAAGGCTTGGACGTGGGTCTCTCACACCAAAGGGTCTTCTGCCCTAGTGAGTGGACTGGAAACCCCAGCAGTAACTGGTAGCAAGTTGTGCTTAGGATCTCAGCCTCAACAATCTGAAACATCTTTTTTTTGTTTCAGAAACATAAAAAAAATAGGTCAGCCTACATTTCAGTCACAGATAGCTGAAACAATCTACTTATTTTTACCTAAACTAATCAATCATTTTGAGCAATCAGGTACTGCAATCTTTGGCAAAAAAAGAAAACAAAATCTGCTAAAATGGAGTAAAAAAGGAACATGCACATGTTTCTGGTTTTTCTTTCTCTCATAGCTTTGCATTAACTATTCTTTCCTTTGGTCAGTGAGCAAGTTGGACACACAATTTGCTGATGACATGCAACTTTGTCAGTAACCTTTGAACGTGGTGAATCAACTGTGTGGCAGAACCCTACTGGGGTTGTACCAGGCAATGCTCCCAAAGAGGTGGGAGCAAAGCCTCCTCTGTTCCACTGATATGTGGGATCAACGAGGGTGCTGTAAATACTAGAGGGAAGGCCGACCAGATCTTGCATAAACAGCATCAAGGTCCTTTTGTGTCAGCAGTCAGCACCTCAGAAAACTACCTCATGACAAGGTTTTCGGGGATAGAATAGTTCTGCACAGCTTTCTAGCTTCCTTGACGTAAGTGCTTGCAACACACGCTTACTGTACATGTCCTCCTTCAGGGCCAGTTTATGCTTGTTTTAATATTCTTTCCAAAATATCTCACTGGGGTCATGGGAAGTGCTATGCAGCCAAGTCAAGTGACAAGCATCAGCATGTTGTCAGTATATGAAAGCAAAAACAAACCTTTTAAAAGGAATTAGAGAGTCTAATGACTGAGCTAATCTGAAAGACTTCCAGAAGAAACTGCAGCTGGTAAAGGAGAGAAACTCGAGGTTTTTACCTCCAGTTACTCCCCTAGGTGGAACGCCTCAGCACCCCAGGTACAAAGCCAAGCATAGCGCAGACAGCAACACGATGGCCAAAGCAGGGATCTGGCATCAGAACATGTTATACGCAGACTAGATCAACTAGTCCATCATTTCTAGCACAGACTCAGGCAAAGCTGACTCCGTGTGTTGCCTTTGCCACCTGTATAATCAGGAAAACAGGTGGATTTATTGTACTTGAAAACCATTAATGACCAAGTGCCTCAAGCATTCCCACACCTGTGAGACAGAAAGGTCCTACCGCCCCCACTTCGAAAATGAGCAGCCAAGAATAGGTGAAATTAAACTGTTTGCCCAAATTTGCACATAAAACCGATGGCAAAGCAGCTGAGTCCAACCCAGTTGGCCTGTCCCTAGGTCAGGACTTTAACACTCTCCTCCCAGCTTGACCTGAGATTTGATCTAGAAGGTAAATACTGATAGATGTGGGTGAGGTTTTTCATTTGTCTTGCAGGACTGCAGTTCTTGGAATTCACCTAACAAAGATCTCAGCCTGTGTTTACTTAGGGGCAGCAAAATTGCTGCACAGAGAAACTAAGCATCCCACAGCTAGTATAATTTCAATATCCCATTAAGCCACTTGGAAACAAAGGTGGTAGGCATGCCATGGCTTTAGAGTCATAATATTTCATCTTTGATTTCAGTCTGTAATAGGATAAAACTGCATAGAATTGGGTCATAGGATCTCCTTAGGCAATAGTCAAACTTCTCTAGGGGTTTCAGTTCTCTGGGTGGGTTTTTAAGCACTAAATATACCTGTGACCAAATTCCCAAGAAAGCAACATCTCCTGAATGTAGAAAATACTTTTTTTTGTTGCCGCTGAGCTTCAAACTTGTTCTGTAGAGACAAAGCACAGCGATAGCTTATCAGAGCCTGCAAAACAATTTTCTTTCTTGCAAAGATTATTAGAAATGGCCAAACACGTTCTGCACAATCTCCATTGAACGAGTCTCCAGAGCCTGTGTGCAAGTAAACCTCAGTATACATTGTATTTTACACAGCAATAAAAGCAACTGCTATCTAGGACTACAGTGGTTGTCACAACATCTCCAGCCACATCCACTCAAAATCTCAGTTACAGTAAGGTGGAAATCAGATCTCAAGCTAGCTGAATAACAGCATTCCCCTTCTGTAGAAATTTTCAATAGCTTGAAATGTAATTTCCAATAGGCATAAAAAAGGTGTTTCTATGAAACAGAAATTCTGTAAAATTTAATTTCAGAAACACTGATACATGGTGTTCCCAAAACATTAGATGTAGCCCAGGACTTCAGTAGCTGTTGAATAAAATTACTAGAGTGTTTTTTCCCCCTAATATCACTGCTGCTCAACACTGTTTAGGGACAGCAAATTTATTTGGCTGTGAGCAACATCGAAACTGAAGAGTCACATCACCTTCACTCAAGAGCCAAGTTTCCAGGTTCTACAGGACAAGAAAAGTCGCATCTCAGCCAGCCAGAAGATGCCAGGACTGTGACTACAGGCCAGTAATTCAGGGACACAACCTTGGAAGTTGTGTTTCTGTGCAGCCCTGAGGTCCAACACATGATACAACAGCAAGTTATCCAACAGAAGATTGACAATTAAATTTCATCAAACCACATATGTTTCCATGAAACATTTCTGCTTCAGCACTTGCACATTTTCTAACCGCATCGTCTTTGTTGAAACATTCCTAACAAGCTCTGTTCAGTTCTTCTTGCTCCTAAAATTACAATGTCGCCTCATACAAGCTACATGAGAGCTGTCATTAGGACCTTATCAATCCAGATCCTTTGAGCATGCAGATGGACAGTCTAATTCTGTCACCGGTAGCATCAGCTGTAGCAAATCGTGCACACATGCTCCCTTAACCAATTTGTCATGGTACTTAGAAACACACTGGGACACACTAAATAGACAGCATTGGCCAGCTCTCCAACTCTTCATTAATTACTGTGGAGTCATAACCTAGCATAGGTAGATGCTTTTCAGAGGGGAGCCACAGAGTTTAACTTTGTTTTGGAAACAGGCACCTGGACAGTCCATAAAAACACAGGACAGCTAAGAAAGAAAAACACGCAATTAACCACTAATGACTGACTTTCCTTTGTGTCGGACAGACTGTGCTGGACAAAGCACACCTGGAGCCTGGAGTATTTAAACAAAAACATGAAGCAGTGCATTGAGAGACTACAAAAGGAAGCAATATATACAAAATCTCATTTCTGCATCCTTTTACATTACCATCTAGGGATGCACAGTACTTGGTACCACCACAGTATCAGGACCGTTGAGCTCTCACACTGCCAGAGATATCCGAAGAGGCATAAGATGCTCTGCAAATGACTGAATTCTCTATTAACTTATAACAGAAAAAACAGTCACCTTGGTTCCCATGATCAAAGAGGTCACATCAGTGTGTGAAGACTATCAGGTCCCCACTGGTGCAATACTCATTGCCAAGTCAGTGCTGGCAACCAGGGATGCTGGTACCCACAGTAAAGGCAGAAACAGCAGGACAAAGTGATAGGGCCTTCTAGATACATGGCTACATCTTCACATATGGTATGAGAACAGCTACGAGCACAGCCTGCTCGATGACCTGCCTCCTCATGGACAGCCCCCAGCTTGACTGCGGAGTAGCCTAAAAAGTGTGCCCAAGCACATGACATCCCAGGAGATGACCTCCCAGACCCACTCACATAGGGTACTCTTGAAAGAGTCCTCCAGATGCAGTGGCACTTACACCTCTGAGCACTCTTTGGAGCAGGGGTTGTTTCTTGCTATTGGCTTGTATCAGGCTTGAAGCCTCTGGATGTTACTGTCGTGAGGGTGATTCTTGGACTAGGAAGGCCTGGCTTAGCTGTACTAGGTGCATTTGAGTAGACGCATAAATGCACTGAAGACATTACTATGGCTTGTTACTGAACAGAGAACAGACAGCTTTATCTGTGCTCATCGGTACAACCCCTGTATCAGGCACCGCATTTCATGCAGCAGAAGGGAGACAGCCACCATGAGAAGGTTTTCTCTTCCACAAGTTCAAACTTACAAGAGTTAAAACAAAAAGGGCCTCTGTCCCAGCTGCATAAATAAGAATATTTCCACACAGAACAGGACTGAAATGGAGGTTAGATAAGCAAGGCCTTGGCAGCAGGAAAAACAAACAAAGCCAGTCCCTGCTACACCCACTGAGAAACGGCTTGTTTTGCCACCAGCATTTTGTCACACAAGATCTGCAAAGACTCACAAGCAGACAACACCAACTCAACAAGGTTTCTGCGAGCCCAGCCAGGAGGAGAAATGGCTCCTGGCTAGGATTACCTCAAGCTGGATGTTCCCAGTGACATGACAGGAGGGTAAGGCTGCAGCCAGTCAAGGTGGCTCAGCAGCACACCAGAGGGGAGATGTTCCTGGGCCTGGGCAGAAGGCTCACCTGAAGACCACCCTGGTTCCTGTGCACCATGTCAGCTGAGAACAGGGAACTAGTTTAATCAGAGCGTGCAAGTTCACGGCAATCCTCACTCCCCCTCGCTTTCCTTTAATAACAGCCCATCTTGGGCTCAGGCGGTGGTGGGAAGCTTGGGTTCTTCTGCTGAGATCTCAACACTGAGCTGAAAGCAAAAGGTATATGGGACCTAGGCAGATGTCAGAGCGCTCGCCTCCCCACACCTCTCTAAGGGGTCCCAGAGGTCTAGGACAGAGGCCTGCGCTCTCCCCGGCACCCTCGCAGAAACCACACTGCTTGCAGCCACGCGTGGAGAAGCTGCAGCCTGGCAGCCTCGTGCTGCTGACAGCAGCAGCACGGCTGTGCAGCGCCCGGCTGCACCCACCAGCCACCTCTGGGACACCTTGGCCTTTATGCTGTGGGGAGGCTGGCTGATGAGTAGCTTCTTGACTGAAGGGGTGATTCAGATGCAGCTCTGGCGAGAGGAAACTCTCGTGCTATGACAGCGGCACAGAACACAGCGTCTCTGCTTGCTGCTCAAACCCCCTTTCCTCTCCCACACCCCCCTCAGCTCTCTCCCTCTAATTTTATTCCCAGAGCCCGAAGACTGCTTTTAACAAAGGCGGTTGAGTCATTTCCCAGTCCTGATGTGCCATCTACCAAATGCTTCAGATGACTGATGTCTTAAGAAAGAATCCAGCCTGTTCCCTTGCTGCACTTCTTAAAGCCACTGAAATGGAGCAATTATACTCAATTTCTGTGACAAAGAACGAGAAGTCCTGTCATTATCACAGCTTCCCCTTGGAAAGGTGGTGGGTGAGAGGAGGAAACGCATGAGCAGTGTCACAACAGTAACAGGCTGATGCATGCCACGGGCTGCAACCGGCTGTGAGTCTGCCCCAGAAGGGTGTCTCTTCATGCGCAGAAAGAATAAAGCCCGTGAGAGATTCACCTGGGCACTACAGGAAGGCAGGGCTGTTTGATGGTGGACCCAAGGGAGCAGGGGTGACCCTTTAAAGGTCCCCCTACTAGATAGCTGCCACTACACCCAAGGCCAACACTGGGCTCTCCGTACAGACTCTGGAGGGATATTAGCCCTGACACACTGGACTCCCCATGCCTGGGCTCAGCAGAGTGTGGCATCCCCAGGACCTCCAGGACAGGCAAGGCAGCTCCATGGGGAGGTGCTTAACAGAGCATTACTCTGCCTCTGGAGTTTCAACCCAACACCTGCCTCTACAGGGATAAAATGCTGTCAGACAGCTGCCAGGTAACCTTCGTATGAGACAGCAGAACATTGACCCATGGCTTCACATCCACTGCAGGAGAACACATATACCTTTGGCTGTTATTCCCTCCTATACATAGTCCCATAAGGGATGCCAAAGACTGACAGAGGAATGGCCATACCTATGATCCCCAGGCAACACCGGCATCTGTTCTGGCTGTCAGCCAGGCAGCGCAGGTAGCACCTTGCTGAGCACTTCCATGGCTACCTCAAGCCACCAAGAACAACTCAATGCACTCCGTCCTCCCCCAACTCCTGATATCAGTCCCCACAACTCTCCCACCCTTTCTCAGTCACTGAGTTTATCATGCACATAACCAACCCGCCACTGCCCGGATCAGAGGATGCCTGGCATGCTCCAGCACGCCTGTGCTCTCTAATGCCTCATGGCAACGAGGGGTCCTTTCACAGGGAAAAGGAGGGGGAGGCAGCAGGTGAAGTGGCTGCCAGTAGCATGGCTCTGCCTCTGCTCTCTACTCTACCTGGGACTCGTGTGCAGCAGTTTGGAAACCTCCAGCTTTGTTCAGCTATAGCATGAGGCTGACAGACAAAGGAAGAACAAGAGACAAGGAAAGTAGACAGGGGAAAACTCTCAAACCTGAGCTTCCTCGCATGTCCCCTTGTGTCTGAATGCACGAGAAATATTTAGAAGAACTTAGATGTCACAAGTTTCAACATGCAACACGGGGTTGCCTGTATTTATTCCAACTCACCACATGGACTTTTGAAACAGAGACCAGTTACACCTCAGCCAGGCACTCTCCATCTCATGTCTAAGGCTCTCCCTGCTCCTCTCTTGTGAACCCAGCAAAGCCCCTTTCCCCACTAACTGCTGTGTCCAGCCCCCAGGTCCAGCCAACATGGACACATTATACACCAGTACAACCACCACCAGCCACTGGTCCTCACCCTTTGCTGTTTTAAGCTCCAGCTAATGCAATATAACCATGCAAGCCTGAGGTGTACTCTCCTGCTCCCCTGTCATTAGCTGCTGTGATTTGCTGAGGCCTGATCCTGAAAGTCAAAGACCAGACAGACCTCAGCTCTCCCAGTCGTCCCCCTGCACCCCACCTACAAACTGCTGACTGGGTCTAAACGAAACAAACTGATGAGCAGTCTTGGGCTTGAGCCTGCCCTCTTACTGATGCGACACTTTACAGTGCTGAAATAGAAGCGTACGTGAGAGCAGAATAAAGGTATGAACCTACACTTAGGTGTCTGAAAAGTTATATGCTATTTATACTGTTGGCAGGAGACTGACTTTATAAGTCAGCACGTGCTCATGTTTACAGGCTTGAGTGTAGCCTATATCCCTTGGATAAAACCCATGCACACCTTCCCAGCCACAAAGGACAGTCCCAGAGAGAAGCTATTTCAGGCATTTTGTGTCCTTCAGCAATATGAATACCCTTGGACAAAAGTCACCATCGCTCTGCAGCAGGGTCACTGACCCAGCCTTGCCAAAACCACAGCAAAGTTTTCTTTAAAGATGAGTGCTTCTCTCCCCAGAGCAACTCCCTGGCTCAGACACCAGTGCCTGTCAACTCATTTCTCTGTTGTCATCTAAAAGAAGGAACAACAAGTGAAAACCACAAACCAGGGTGGCCTGGGAAAATTTTGACAGTCTGACAAAGGAAAGCAGAGGAAGTATCTCCTTGTTTACACATTTTCAGATCCTTGAATAAAGATTTTGCTGAAAAAACATCGTGACTTCCTCTAACTAGATGAAGAAAAGAAGATGTCAGCTTGTATCTCATCAGATTTTCTGGTGTAAACCCAGGTATTTAGATGGATGATGCCATTCGGTGAAAGTAATGTCCCTTTTGCGAAGCACAACCTGCATTTAAACACACAGACTAAACTAAACCCACGAAAAGTACAGAGTGTACAGAAACTAAAAGCCACCCACTCAACCTTGCAGATGCAAAACAACTGAACCCACAAGGAGGAAAACAAACGGCGAAGGCAGCCGGAGCAGGACGCCTGGCACAAGCGGCAGCAGTGAAATGGCAGCTGTACCACGGAGGTGGGCGAAGGGCTGCACAAACACAGCCCTGGGTGTGCAGTCCCCCGCCCCACCCCAGAGGCCACTCTGGGAGATGCCAGGGGTCCCAGCTGCCTCCTGCCTCTACCGTGCTTCTCTTCTCTAGCACCAGAGCACACTTCTCAACGTGAAGTGCGCTTGCAGAGCTACAGTGCCTCCAGACTCCCTCGAGTCCAGCGAGTGCACGCTCAGCCCCTGTTAATTTAGGCGCTTTGGGAAGGGCAGCAAGACTGATCTGGGAAATGGAAAGGAAAGCTTGGACGGGAATAGGATAGAAGATATCAATAAATGGTACAACAACAGGATTACATGCAATCAACACAGGAGAGAGCAATGGAATTTCCCTTAGGTATTAAGCCAAAAAACAAATCCTCATGAGAGTGGTCAAGCAGTGCAACAGGCACCTGGAGACGCTGTGAAATCACCAGTCATGGAGATATTCAGTAATCAACCAGATATGACCCTAAGCATCCCAATGTGGCTTTGAAGTTGGTCCTGCTTTGAGTGGATGGAAGGACCAGGTGATCTTCAGAGATCTCTTCCAACCTAAATTAGATTGTACAATGCTGTTCAATCATAAGTGACCATTAAGCATCAGAATAAGACAGGAGCTTGAGAATGGCTGTTTACAGTGTTTAGGAAGGGAACTGTGGTCACAGTGAAGAAATCAAGAGCAGGAAGATCTGGATATATTATTATTAAAATAGACACTATTGAACTTACAGGCCAGTCGCATGCCTGACATTTATAATATTGCTGGATGCATCCAGGATAGGAAAGGTAGACTGGGGAGAAATGGAGCAGTACCTTCCTCCAGCCTTCAAGAGATGACTTCCTTCCTACCATCCTGCTGCACGTTGCAGAGGCGAGGGTAAGGACCTGCTCTGGGAGAAGGCAGCTCCCTGTTCAGTGCCAGCAGGTTCTAGCAGACAGGAGTGACCTCTCCTGGAGGCTGCCAGCCCAGTAGTCCTGCTCCAGGGACAGCAGGAGCCCAGCCACAGGCTCCGGTTGCCTCCGTCTGGCCAGAGTGCGAGCAAGAGGCCCCAAGCAAATCCCTGCAAGCACCCCAGTGCCAGTCACGTCCCCCAAGAAACACACCTCACAGTAGACACTCTCCATAATGTTGTCAGCCTGTGGAGAAATACGTCTCCTGCAAGCACGCTTGTTTTGTATTAAGCATGCTTGTTTTGTATTTGGCATAAGTGGGATTACCTGATAATGAAGTGCTCTCTGTTTCATCCATAAATACAGAGTTCTTTAAGCAGATGTTGGTATAAAAGACATTGAAAGCTATGGGCCCATTGCAGTTCACCTGCCACTGGAGAAGCGTGAAATGCAGAAAGGTGACTGTAGAGAACAGTGAAAATTATTAAAAATAGTAATTGAATTAGTTACATAATTATATAATTACAGAAAAATTGGAGTTGGAAGGGACCTCTAGAAGTCATCTCATCCAAGCTTCTGGCCAAAACAGGTGTGATTAGGTGGTCAGGTTGCTCAGGCACTTGTCTGGTTCAGTTTTGAGTATCTCCAGAGACAGAGATTCCCCTTTCTCCCTGGGAAACATGCACATCTTTTTATGGGAACAGGCCTCATTAAAACATACTTGGTCACATATTTGGTGAGCTCACTAGTTTATTTAATGTAGATAAGTGTATCAGCATGTTTACATCAGGAGGTATTTTACAGCCTCACTTGGCATTCTCATATAAAAACAGCAATCTGCAAAATTAGTACTGTTCATAGGAAGCAGGTAGCATTAAGAATGATACAAAAGGGCATCAAGAAGGGCAATGAAGCTGGTGAGGGGGCTGGAGCACAAGTCTTAGGAGGAGCGGCTGAGGGAACTGGGGTTGTTTAGTCTGGAGGAAGCTGAGGGGAGACCTTATCGCTTTCTACAGCTCCCTGAAAGGGTGTTGTGGTGAGGTGGGTGTTGGTCTCTTCTCCCAAGCAACTAGTGATAGGACAAGAGGAAATGGCCTCAAGCGGCGCCAGGGGAGGTTTAGATTAGATACTAGGAAAAATTTCTTTACTGAGAGAGTGGTCAGGCATTGGAACAGGTTGCCCAGGGAGGTGGTGGAGTCACCATCTCTGGAGGTGTTCAAAAAACATGTAGTTGTGGCACTTCGGGACATGGTTTAGTGGGCATGGTGGTGTTGGGTTGATGGTTGGACTTGATGATCTTAACGGTCTTTTCCAACCTCAATGATTCTGTGAAAAATTGTGGGCTTGGAAAGACAAGGAGCATGCTCAGCTGTACAGGCCCACCTAGAAGACTGACAAGCATGACATTAATTTGTGCAATATGGTGGTTAATACATCCAAATTGGGATCATTCATACTGTAGCAAAGGATGGTGGTGGTTGCATGTGTATAGTGGAAGACAGCCTTGCAAAATAGCATCTCCCTAAAAGATGATTACAAATCTGACTCTACCTACGGGTCATGGTAGATAGTCAGTTAAACACAATCCCTTAACATGATACTATTGCTAGGACAGATGTGATTCTTGGACATGCAAGGAGGAGAGTATCATGCAATAGCAGAGAGGTGGCATTACCTCAGTATACAGCGCTTTTGAAACAGCAGCAGAAACTACTACACTACATTGAAAGAGAAATGTGTGGTTGTATGTCAGTGTTCACAGTTTAAAAACAACACAAAAATTGTCAGGAGTTCAGTAACGACCTTCAAGAAAGATTCAGCATCTGGAAAACATACTTCTAGGAAGAAACTTAATAAGGTCAATCCAAGTTTATCCAACAGAAGGTCAAAAGATTACTTGAGCACTGTCTATAATTACCAGTACAAGTAGAAATGATTAATATTTGGGCTCTTTAATCAGGCAGAGAAAAAAAAAAAAACAGGAAAATTCGATGTGGTTTTTGGAAACAGAAGCCAAGCAAATTCAGATGAACTATAGGGAGCACTGTTTAACAAAAGCCATTAACCATTAGAACAATTTACTTAGGGATGAGGTAGAGCTTCCAAAATTTGAGGTCTTGAACTGAAGACTAAACAGACTTTTTCAAATATGTATTGTATCTCAAGAAATGTTGAAGCAGAAATTATCGGGTGAGATTCATTGTCAGAACAGATAATCATAAAGTTCCCCCTGGTTTTAAAAATATGAAGAGTGCCCTGGAAGAATGGCGAAGGCTTCTGAAAGCACTGAGACACATCAGAGCAAGTTGTGCGGTGTTATGAAAGAGGTTTTAATTACTATTAGAAGTTACAAAAGTAAGTGAAGTCTTATTTTTAAAAGCCACAATTCCTGTAATAAAGATGAAAAATCCACTGAGAAAATCCCTCGTGTAGCTGCCAGTGACTGAAAGAAAGAGAAAGGGCATTTGTAGAAAACAAAAAAAGGGACATGGAGCAGCATTCCTTTTCTGCACAAATTGAGTGTAAACCTAAAATTAAGTAAATCCAGATTAATTTTGGTGCAATTGAGAGCAGCAGCTGGCCTCTCCTTTTAAACAAATAAGGCAGAGTTTTGTACTCTCGTAAAATCAAACACAGAAAACAAAGCAAGGTGTACAAATTACAGTCTAGAGATTGGTAAGTGTCTTTGGGGATGCTCTGCCCAGTTTTTGAGAGCTGGCCTTGTGCCTTGTGGCTTTGCATCTTTGTAGAGGCTTTGTGGGTGCCGAATACCACCAAACCAGCCACTTTGTGCTGGTGCCAGCGATAGCTCGCAGTTGCAAGCTGCGAGGGAGAGTCAAGTGGGCTGGCAGAGAAGTGTCTGGGAAGCTTGCTGTTTTGATGTGAAACCAGATGGTGTTTTGCTTTGAGATTTCTGGGTTCGCTCAAATCGAGGAAACTCAGAAGGAGGGAAACCATAAGCAGATGAAAACATACCCAACCAACAAACAAAGAGCTTGCACAAGGCCCCCCGCGCACAGGCCAGGGAGAAACGCACCCTTGCGCCTGCCTGCCGGAGCCGCGCTGGGACCCAGAGCAGGGGAGCCACGCCATGAGCGAGGACACGCAGGCAGTGGGAGATATACAAACCCAGCTCCTCAGATAGATGGGAAAGGAAACAGGAACTCAAAACAGAATAATTCTTTACAGAAGATTTTTTTTTTTCTAAAATAAATCCTAAACAACCACCAGCTGGTTCTCATTTCAGCCTGCAGATGAATAGATTTCGAGCAGAAAAGCAGCAACAGATGCCTCGATGCTGCTCTGCAGGAAGCAGAGAGGCAACCATCCGCACAGGAGTCACCCCTGGTACTTCTGACCCAGGAGGCTGGGCTGTGTTAAGCTAGCCTGAGGCAGGTGAGCTGCACCCTGCCGAGGCATGTCGCTGCTTCTTTCCCAGCCCCTGGAGGCATCCCTCTGGGGAGGCATAGGGCATGGTTGGGCTGTGGGAGCTGAAAGAAAAGGCTATCCCTTCCCTTCACGCTCTCAGAGGTGCTCGCAAGCCCAGCAAGGGTGGAGGGAAGCACAAGAAGAGAGCTGGCTTGGGATGGCCTCAGGAGGCAAGCCTTTTGCAGGTCCCCTGCAGAAGGGAGGGCAGGGCCTGTGCCGAGCTCTCAGCGGTCTTTCAGGGACAGAAAGTAAAGAACGTCGGCCAGTTACAGGTTTTACCTACTCAACTCCACATAGTTTTTCACAACTTTCATGTAAGGGAAAGTGGCCAAGGGCCATAGGCTCTCAGGAAGAATGTCACCTTCCTCCATGTGCAACCAACCTCCACACGCACCTTCTTCCATGTGCTAAAACCTCCTTATCTCAGCAAGGGGGGGGAGTGCCCCCTGAGACCAGCTCTGCACAGGCCCTACTATACTCACCTACTCACCCTAAGAGCCTCTCCACTTGGTCTTCAACATTTTTTGGACCACAAGAGTTTGAGTGACGTGAAGTGACAATGACACCCAGGAGCCCTAGACACAGTCCAGCTAGCCAAAACTGAGCACCCCTGCCCAGGACTTACCAGCTCTCAAGCCACCATCCTTGGCCTTGAGGGCCTGCCTGGCCGAGCAGCAGCAGCCTGGGCAGCTTCAGCTGGGAAGCCAGCAGTAGGAAGCCAAGCAAGTAATGAATTGGCTTTGCAAGATGGCTGCACATTTCCTGTATGTCCAAGGACCACCCCTGTGGCAAGAAGGGGTGCTGGCACTGCTTCCATGGCTTTTGCAGAACCTGCAAAATCCTCCCTCCAAGCAGGTGTTTATGAGGAAGCTGCACTGGCCAATTAGTTGCAGCAGGGCCTTCATTTCCTTCAGCCCTTGAGGAGGAGGCAGCAGGTGGGTTGAGGTTGAGATGGGGCATGTGTGTGTGTGCTACAGAGGTACCTTGTCCTTTCTGAAGTCTAGCCCACCATTCCTGCCTCACAGGACTCTTCCTGGGGCAGGCAGCTCTCGGGGTGCTGCAGGGTTCTTTGATACCTGCTGGAGCTGGGGTCAAAGGAGGAGAGGCAATATGGGTGAGGATTAGCACAGTGGGTTTGTGGCAATCACTGCCTCTCATGAGGGCAGGCTCCTGTGTGCTTTCCAGCCATTCCCACCCATGCCACAGTCAGCATCCTGTAGTGCTAAGAGTAGATCATAAGCTTCCTGGGATGCACGCCATGGGAATTTGTATATAAAGCAGAGGGAGAGCACATATATGCTTTATATAAACAGATATTGGGGTAAGGAACTCTACCACGGTTAACATAACCACAGGTCAACTAGAGTCCTTGTTATGATTACAAATGATTTCTCAAGTACAGTTCTTCACATCAAGGAATGTGCATTTTAAATATCTGTAACGTGCTGTGCACAAATACACCACTACGTAAACAGTACAGCCCCACTCCGCCCCCGATACCCGTGTATTACATTTACCTAGTGCTCTCTCCAGGTCAACAATCTGCTACAAGCCTGGACACTTTTCAGCCCCCCTGTTCCAAGAGCAGCCTGGACTCACTAGTTAATGACACATCAGCTTGTTGTGACAAAGCAGGAGGATTGATTAGCTTTTTATGATTCTGGAAAAGCAGGTTATGGTTTCTTTGAGACAAAATAGTCCCATTTCTCTAACTGTTCCTGCCACCGAACAGCTACCTGGCACAGAAAGCTGACAACTCTAGTGAGGGAGAGGGCCATGGATGCACGAGGGAGGAGCAGGCAATAATTCTTGTGCTTGTTTAGAGCTGGACTAAAAATAGAGGTTCTTGAACCTGTTTCACTGTAAAAAGCCTGCATAATTCAGACATGTTTTACCAGTAAATTGCAGCTATAAAGGAAAAACCCCACAGCCTTAAAAGGTCTCTTGAAGCCCATCCAAAACAGTGTTCTGTCCAAGTGCCCTTCACAAGAGGACAGAGGAGGAGAGGGTGGGAAAACAGATGGTAAAGGCAGATCTAGCCTGGTGGGGAAAGAGCAAAATTTGCCCCTTGCCTCTAAGCCGTGCCTACCACCAGGACAGCATGTTCGAGCGCTCTGGGCTCCGGGCAAGAGGCAGTCCTTTGCTTACTCATTTCTGTACTGCCACCCCCAGTACATGCGCACACCGTGTACTGCCTCTGCCCTGGGAACTGACTTCTACCAAGGGAACTGCGGGAAATGATGAGGAGGAATCTTTGCTTGCCAGACTGCAACGCAAGCCTTTTAAGCGAAGTTTTGCCCCTGGTTTTATGCAAGTGTCCAAAGACAAAACCAAACCTTACGTGCATTTGCAAAAAAAAAAAAAGCTCCTCAAATATAAAATACACAGACAACATTCCTCTGGTTGCTTCAGGTAAGACCTCCCCTTCGTTTCTGCAACCCTGTGGGTGTAAGGAGATGACATTCTCCATCAGCCTCCTGTCTTCAAGCCTTTCTTCCTTAAGCCCCTGCTTGCTCCTCCTTCCTTCTCAGTGTCTGCTCTCAGCATTTCCTCAACACAACAACAGAGGCAGTGACCTTCTGCAGAAGATGATGTAGCCAAGGGTGAACTCTTGCAAAGCACATCCCCTTTTCATTTGGCATATAAAGAGTTTCCCCACAAGTACTTGGTTTTAATTCATCAACTACCACTTTTATATGTGCAGAGATGCAAACCCCTTTTAATTCCAAGTGTTAAATAGACTACATAAATTCAATGTCTTAAATGCTCCCATCACCAGGCGAGGAGCAGCACCTATCCCTGAAAATATACGTGAGAGAATACAGCTGATCCAAGATGAAAGAGGTGGGTTTATTCTCCAGTCGAAGGCACTGTGGTGCTTTTAGCAGTCACAGGGGTGCCCAAGCTTTACTATGATACACATATCAAAACTGACCTCCATGGCAAACCTGCATCAGAGTAAATCCATCTCTGTAGTGAGGAGGGATGGCTGTGACAAGGTAATTGGCACTTCAGGCTGTGAATGCAGGAGTGCATGGCTGGAAGGGCATCTCTCAGACCTGTTGCTAGGACCATTAAATGGCCCTTCCAGCTTTCCCTGCAACCATTTGGACTGCTCTCTGGAACTCTTGGCACCAGCCCTACCTCAGATGGAGACGCTTTCATCTCCATTTGCACCAGAGATATTTATTGAACTAGTAAATCAGCAGCAGCTTCCTCAAGGCTCCAGCTGGCACAACAGGCAAGGCACCAAGGCGGGAAGCAGCCAAGACAGTGGGGCAGGGAGCCAGGAGCAGCTGCCCGCTCCGTGGGCCTGCAGGTCCCGGCCCCACTACCTGCCTTGCTCTTGGCAGCCTGGGCCCTGCCGTGCCCTGGGCGTGCTGCCATGGTGCAGTGCCTGGAGGCGTGCGAGGGGAGATGCTGCTGGGGTTTCCCATCCGGGACTGCAGCATCATCCCAGAGCTGGGTGAGGCAGATTGGATTTTTCCGTTAAAGATCCACCTAGAAATAATGGGGGAAGCCCAGGAAGGCAAAACAAGCACAGTGACATTCAGCAAACCAAAACTCTTCCACCTTCGTGAAGTCTGGAGGCAGTGAGACGAAGCATCCCACCTCCCTGCAGCAGAGTCATTTTCCCACAGCAAAGTTTAAAGAATTCCCCACTCGACAGCTGAACATGTTTGTGGAAACAGAGTGAAACAGAATTGACTGGAGCGGGTAGGCTGTCGTGTGGCTTTTGCTGGGACCCCTATGCAAACAAGTTAAAGGAGCTGTATTTCATTGGGAAAGTGTAACAACTGCCCTACTGGTGTTGAGTGGATGTCACACAACTGGTACATCACGTTTATTAGCATTTTTCAGGCCACAAATGCACAGACCCTGACAGCGCACTGGCAGAGGTCAACAAAAGCTGCGAGGATGGTCTAGTCAGCCTTCAGACTTGTAATAATTAGAAATATGTGCTACCTGCTTGCCTCCAGCTGAGTCTTATTTCCTCTTGCAGAGCCAGTGAAATTAAATAGGGAGAATGAGATTGACTAATATTCCCTAAAGGGTTGTTCCCATCTACACGTTAACATATCTGATCAGTTCTGTTATTACCAAGGTTTAGCCTTTTAAATAATAAAGAAACCAGAACTTGGCAGCATTATGTCATTTCCCATATCAGCCTGAAATATTTATCATGATTGGTAAAGCACATGAATTTGCACATTGGAAAATATATGATTGGGTCTCTTGGCAGGAGAGAGAGAAAACTGAACGTTGTATTCTTGGTGAACTGCAACAATTTCCCTCAGCATAGCAAAGAATTTATCGTTATTATGCTGATGTTTGGCCAAGATCATGGATCCAAAGCTGCCTCAGGTATCACACACTCAGCAGGCCTTCTGCATAGTACTTGGTCATGAACCCCTTCTGGTCTGCACTTCAGATAGGCATCTTTGAATACAAGAGCTATCAACAGATCAAGACCTGATCGAGTAGTCTTCAAAGTCACTCTGACAAATGCTGGAGGACAGCAAGACCTCACAAATGTAGCAATATTTTTCTAAATTTCTCCTACATCAACCTCTATCAGACCCCAAGATCTCTCATGCTACCCTCCATCCTTCTGTCAGCCCTTTCTCCCTTGCCTGTCACCCCTTGCCCAGGGAAATCAGGCAGTAGGCCACCACACATATTATTCCTAAGATATTTTAAAAATGATTTAGAACTGGTGAAAGATGACAGCCCAAGGCAGATCACTGAGATAGAGCAGTAGGGCAAGCTGCCCAGATACTGCCCGTTAGCAAAATACCTTCAGGGAAAGGGGGAATTTAATCTTCATGGCCTGCTCCATGTTTACTTCCCTGGGAATGCCAATTAGTGTTCAGTGTGGCATTTTCTGAAATATAACTTTGAACAGTTTATGAACTTGGCAAAGATCGTGAACTCACCAGAGACCACTGAGTGGCCATGAGATGACTGTCAACGAGGATTTTTGGACACAATTAGCCAGGGTCGCATTCTAAGCAGTGACTCAGAAATAAGTGGCTCTCTAACCTTCTTGTCAACCTTGCTTCTTGCCTCCTAATGATTGCTAAACTGAATCTGAAAACATCCACACTGGTGACAGGAACAAGAGCTCTGATTCCTGGGAACAAGTGTCGATGACAGGGGAATCGCTGGTTTTAGCAAAGCACTGGTTCCTGGGCTCAGCTCCATCAGATGAATGTTTCCTTATTATGTCCCCAAAATCCCCCGGGCAGGGGAACATGCAGTAGAAGCACACTCAGTTATTTTTCAGAGACTTTCCCCTCTGGGCTGTCAAAGATCTGATGGAGCTGGCGACCAGCCCACTCTTATTCTGATAAATGCTGTTTGCAACTAAAAATGGATTAAAATAGCCTCTGAAAGCTTGTCTGTAAGGGGGACAAGCAGTCTTGTTCAGAGATGCCATTAGCAGGAAGATGTGGAGAGGGCTATTCTGAGAGTTGCTTATTTTTGGGTTTCACCCCACTTTGTCATTTGCCCTGACCAAAGCAGAATAAAGAGATTATAATTAGCACTTGGGGCACTGTCAATGGGGACAGCAAACAGGCCCTGGCCAAAATTCAAACCTAAGGTTCCTCTGGTTCTTCATCCATTCCTCTCCCCATGACACAGACCCAGGGAATCTGGGCTTTGGCCACCATGTCCATCAGAGGGCATGGATTCTCCGCTGACCACAAAGAGGTCATACATCAGGAACTAGGTGCTGGCCATCCTTTTTGCCTGCATGATCCTGTGCTTGGTCTTTCAGAAATCCAAATCTTCCCTTCACAGTTAGTTGGAAGCGAGGGAGATGCCAGAGTTTTAAGGGTTAACAGAGGGAAAGTGCCAATTTCCCACTATCACTTTTTATCACTAAATATCCATATGGAATTAAATGGTTGAACCTTGAGGGAGAGGTGATCTGGGGCTGCTAGGAGCCAGGTGCAGAGTGAAAAAAAATGGAGCCTGTGGTCTCAGAAGACAAGCTGGGTGGCAGTGGTAGGGCACAATTTCCAAAAGCTCGTCCAGCTGCTGTAGGACAGCAGCTGACAACAATGGTGGGAGTTTTGCCACACATTGCACTGGGAGCAGAGTGAGTGTCTGGGCCCAGTGCCCACCCCAAATGCAGGAGCTTTTGCTGTCACCAGGGCTAGCTGTCACAGCTCAGCTCTCCAGATTAATGCTTCTCAGGTGGGACAACCCCACCAGATCCCAGACAGGCCTAAAAAGTGGAAGAAGGGGATCCTGCCTTCATAGAACCATAGAATCAAAGAATCATAGAATCTTTGGGTTGGAAGGGACCTTTAAAGGTCATCTCGTACAACCCCCCTTGTAATGAGCAGGGACATCTTCAACTAGATCAGGTTGCTCAGAGCCCCGTCCAACCTGACCTCGAATGTTTCCAGGGATGGGGCATCTACCACCTCTCTGAGCAAGCTCTGCCAGGGTTTCACCATCCTCCCTGTGAAAAATTTCTTCCTTACACCTTGTCTAAATTTACCCTCTTTTGGTTTAAAACCATTACCCCTTGTCCTACCGCAACAAGCCCTGCTAAAAAGTCCATCCCCATCTTTCTAAGAAGCCCCCTTGAAGTCCTGGAAGGCTGCAAGAAGGTCTCCCCAGAGCCTTCTCTACTCCCGGCTGAACAACCCCAACTCTCTCAGCCTGTCCTCACAGGAGAGGTGTTCCATCCCTCTGATCATTTTTGTGGCCCTGCTCTTGAACCTCTCCAATAGGTCCATGTCTTTCCTGTGCTGAGGGCTCCAGAGCTGGACACAGGACTCCAGCTAGGGTCTTGTCAGAGCAGAGTAGAGGGGCAGAATCACCTCCCTCGACCTGCTGGCCATGCTGCTTTTGATGCAGCCCAGGATACGGTTGGCCTTCTGGGCTGTGAGTGCACGTTGCTGGCTCATGTCCAGTTTTTCATCCACCAGTACCCCCAGGTCCTTCTCAGCAGGGCTGCTCTCAATTCTTCATCCCCCAGCCTGTATTGATACCGGGGGTTGCCCCAACCCAGGTGCAGGACCCTGCACTTGGCCTTTTTGAACCTCATGAGGTTCACACAGTTCCATTCCTCAAACTTGTCCAGGTCTCTCTGGATGGCATCCCATCCCTCGGGCTTGTGAACTGCCCCACTCAGCTTGGTGTCATCTGCAAACTTGCTGAGGGTGCACTTGATCCCATTACGTCATTGATGAAGATATTAAAGCATACTGGTCCCAATACAGACCCCTGAGGGACATCACTTGTCACCGATCTCTGTCTGGACATTGAGCTGTTGACCACTACCCTCTGGATGCGACCATCCAACCAATTCCTCATCCACCCAACAGTCCACCCGTCAAACCCATATCTCTCCAATTTAGAGAGAAGGATGTTGTTGGGGACTGCAAAAGCCTTACAGAAGTCCAGATAGATGACATCCGTAGCTCTTCCCTAGTCACTCCATCATAGAAGGCCGCTAGGTGGGTCAGGCAGGTCTTGTCCTTGGTGAAGCCATGCTGGCTGTCT
>NW_010549933.1:322-11487 GCF_000687285.1 Phaethon lepturus | reverse complement strand
CCAATATCATGGAGAGTGCCTGGGCAACTACATCAGCCAATTCCCTCAGGAGTCTGGGATGCATCTCATCAGGTCCCATAGTCTTATGCATGTTCAGGTTCCTCAGGTGATCTCAAACTTGATCTTCTGTTACAATGGGAGGAACTTTGCTCCTCCAGTCCCTGTCTTGCAGTCCATCCCCTCAAGAGGTGTGGGAAGAGAGATTGCCAGTTAAGACTGAGGCAAAGAAGTCGTTGAGTACCTCAGCCTTCTCCTCATCCATCGTTGCCAGTTTGCCAGTCTTGCTCATCAAGGGAGGTACGCTTTCTCTGACCTTCCTTTTCTGGCTGACATACCTGCAGAAGCCCTTCTTATTATTCTTTGCGTCCCTTGACAAGTTCAGCTCCAGCCACACTTTGGTCTTCCTGACCTCATCCCTACACAACCAGGCAGCATCCCTGGAGTCATCCCAGGATACCTGTCCCTGCTTCCACTGCCTGTGCATTTCCTGAGGCGGTTGGTCTGTGCCCCCACCTTGTCACCACCACAAGCCTCCCCAGCCCATAGACCAGGCACTCATTACAATCTCAACCAACTGCTTGTTAACTCTTCCTGACATCCCAGGGTTTAGGTTAGTGGACCTTGTTGCACAGAGCAATATTTGGGCTTCACAGTGAGGTGGGTTAGAGTCCATTTCTTATAATCATCTCAGTGTTTTGTACTAAGAAATACCCCACTGCAGCAGGGACCTAGGACACTGGGGATGCTCTTAATCCCTCACATCCTGTTCCTGCAGCACCTCAAAGTTGTTGTGGATTTTGGTCCTCTGTGCTAAGGCCTGAAGTTGGTTTGAAATAAAAGCAGTGTGGGCAGAAGGTGCACCATGATCTATGGTGGGAAGGATGCAGGGTGCAGGTGGGAAATTCTCATGCGCCCTTCCAAACGTTGGAGTACCCTACTCAATGGCAAGCCTTCTTTAAGGTACACCATGACTCAAGAGCTTTGCTGTCTTTCTCAGTTTTCTACAGTATCTAGTCTCTTTCTAGGCTACACAGGACTGTAGCAAGCTTACACGACCATCCTTTTCTTCTCCTAGTTGATATTGTAACATCAGCAAGCCATGAACAAGAATTTCAGTTATTGCTAATACTAATAATGTACCTAAGGTGGCAAGCTTACTACTGCTTAATAGCAACAGCCTCCTGCCTCCATGTAAATATATCTTTGCATTGTAAGACTTCTGCTTTACACATTCATTGGTTAAAAAGAGATTCATATTACAAATAAGGAATTAACAAATTACACCTATGTATGTAACGAATCATAAATGAATGTACAATATTATCCCTTTAAAGCATCATGGATTACTGTAAGGAACTTGTAATACATTAGATGTTCATTTCACTCATCATCATAATCCTTACCTTTCTCCTCCAGACGTTTGCTGAAATGATCCTGTGCACAGTCCTCCTTTTGATACAGATTTGCAGCTTCTGGATCTCTGCACCAGAGTTCACACTCCTCTGCTCCATTGACTTATCTACTAGGATCCTTCCAAACAAGCTTTCTGAATTGAAATCTCCTTTCCTTTTTTTTTTCCCTCACAGGCAGGTGAGCAGTAAAATGATATATTGACATGCATGTCCAGAAGACCATGGCCCAGATGAAAAGCAGATGTAACATCCAGTTTCCCTGCTTAGAAATCCACATAAACCCCTGCATAAAGAATAAGAAATTCAAAATGCCATTAGTTTCCTATTGACTTTCAGTTAACTGGAATAAACTTACAAAGAGACATGGTTCATAGAATGGGTAAATATAAAGGGTTGTTTCAAAACTCGCTTGACATCCATTGTCATAAATATTGATGATGTGCTGCAATGTGTCTTCCAAAGGGGCCGTAATCAAAAGTTTTTTATGTGACAGAAGGTATTTCCTGCCCCAGATGTTTCAAACCCCTGGAGCCTGCTTCAGTGTTGACCTAGAGATCTCTCCCTCACACTGTTACTGCTGTCACACGCTTGTATCACACTAACAACAGCCACAATTATTCTGGTTGTGAACAAGCTGCAGCATTTTTAACATTTGCTCTGTGGTACATCATCCTCATTGACATTTTTGTTGGCTCCTAAAGTTGGTGTGTGACTGTGGTCCTGGGCAGTTCTCAGAGCAGTCCACAAACTTACTTTCTCAAGGGATGCTGCCATGGCCGTTGGACCTACCAGGGCCATGATCTCCACATGCATTTTCTGCTCCTCGGGGAGAACACTTGCTGCTGCTTCTCCGTACTGTTTACCTGAAAAAAAAGTGGTGCTGACGTTTCACATCACCAATAATAAACTTTGTCTTGCAACTGACACTAAAAATAGCTGAATTCGTGTAAATAAGAACAGTAGTAATAGGCAGACAAACTAAAATTATACTGTGGCACCTGACTTTCATGATGGAGCTCCTAGGAAAATCTTTTCAAGGACAAGATTATCAAACATTTAAAAAAAAAACCTGCAACAAATAATTCTCCCAAGCTTCCACTGATACAGATTAGTTACCCCCCCAGCCCGCAGACCATCAGCACCACTGTGAGAAGAAAGCTATGGTGTTTCTCTTTCAGTGAGGCCTCTGTGTTCCCAGATTGACTCCTTCTGCTATGAAGCTGCTAGAAAGTCATGATTATTTTCTAACAGTGATGCATTGCCCCTCTCTTTTCCCAGCCTACTGAGAATATTGGAATCCCATTTTTAAGCTTTTTCTTTCCATAGACATGAAGTGTGGAAAGTGTTATAAAAGCAAAAGCAGATATTTTTGCCAGACCAGAGGCTTCCAGGAGCCAAGATAGTAAGAAAAAAATCCTCAAATAGCAGAAGATTTACAGTCAAATTGCAAGAGCTAGGACTCAGAGCTGAGTTACGGTGACATGAGCTACCATGAGTAACCAGCCACATGCACAGGAGGAGCCAGGACTATTGCAAGTGAAATGAAATTAAGCTCAGCCTGTGATGAAAGAGGGTAAGAAGATCAGCTCATCGGCACGTACACGCAGACAGCTGCCCCAACTCAGCAGCTTCGCTGCAGCTTGCAAGGGCATGGCAAAGCGATGGAGCATGGGAGCCCTTTGCAACCTGAAGCCCTTCAAAGCAACCCGTCCCCTGGGGACGTCCTCGTCACGGAGGGCCAGAGCAAGCGACAGAAGCAGGAGAGACCACCGCATGGCACCGCTGTGCCTTCCCAGAGCAGGCCGGGTGCGCGCCCCTCGAGCCGCTGTCCCGGGGAGCCAGGGGAAAGGGGCCGTGGCAGCAGGCAGAGCGTGCAGCCGGGGCAAAGAGCTGTGGCTGCGAGAGGAGTGGTCACAGCCCCCAGGGTTCGCTCCCTCGGCCCTCTCACGTGTCCCCTCCATCCCCTTCCCATGCCACCTGCAGCCAAGCCCTCTCTTTTATGCTTCTCTGTTTCCCTCTACAAAGATATTTCCTCTCCAGCTTTAGGTCAGCCACGTCCTGTCCCTGTGCAGCCAGGTCAAACAGCAGCAGTCACGCACCAGCTGTGCTGCAAACACCTCCAAAGGCGGCCTGGCTTTGGGAAGATGGAAAGCCAATGCAGAAAGCAAATTCCCCTAAATGCCCCTGGTCCGCAGCCCAGAAGCAGCACTTCATTTGTTACTGCCATGATGCCTCTCAGAAAATGTCTGAGGCATTGACAGAAGACTGCGCAGCACCAAACACATCACATACTGGCACAAGATAAATGAGCTGCTCTTCCCCTGTACTCCCCAACCCTACTGGCTATAAGAGAGAGCAAAGCTCAGCCCTAGAGAGGACAAAACTATATCTACCCGCTACCACAGGAGAGGCGTACGGTGGTGGGACAAGCGTCCCACGGCGCCCAACTCGACACAACATTTCCTGCCTGCACCCGCAGCTGGACCCGGTACAGGGGAGCTGCTGAGCTTTCATTTGACAGGACAGTTGACTCTAAATGCTAAAAATTGTCCTGGAGACTTCCTCACCTGAAATGACAAAGGGACATTTTAGCAGAAGTGCGGTCGCAGCAGGGCCTGGTGCTGGGGATGTCCCATAGCACTGTTTTCTCCCCAGTCCCCCCAGCCTGATCCCGGGGCGGACAGACCTCACACACCTCGTGGGGCTTTTTTTTGCAGCAAGGAGACAGGACTAGAAATCAGTGGCAAGAAATGCACAGCAAGGGAAATATTTTGAGATAAGCTAAAAATAGAGCTCTGACCCTGCTTGTTTATATATAGCGAGGTCTATATATGCGCTTGCCGGCAGTAAGTCAGCGTGGGGCGAAGACGTCCCCGCGATGTGCGTAGCGAGGGGAATGTTGGAAGAGCAAAATTGCTGGGTGCAGCTGCCAGGTGGCCCCAAAACAGCAGGTCCCAAGGGCAGAGGGACCGCAAGCGCGGCCGCCCCACAGGCAGAGGCGGTAGCCCCTGGCACAGAGCACAAAGTCGCGGCACACACAGCTCCCACCTCAACAGCCCTGCAGGTACCTTCTTCAGGACATCAGATGGAGCCGTGTTAAAGCGCGCAACAGGGGACAAATCCACAACGTGGGGGAGCGATGCCGGCTCAGGGCTGCAGCCGGAGGGGTGACTTCTGCCAGGACTTGGAGCATCCCCAGGGGTCCCTGGGGAGCAGTAGCAGAGTTGGAAAGAAGGCACAGTGCTGTGCAGCAAAAATGTGGAAGCTACAGACCTTGCAACAGGGGTGCAAACTCTAAACGCAGGACTTCTGGCTTGTGGCTAACAGATGGGCTATGCTAGAGCAAACCCTTTCCTTTCACCCCACTGCCCCCAAATACTCACAGTCCAGTCTGACACTTCATCCAACCGCCTGTTACTTGGTATTTTATCATGATCGCTCAAGACACATTTATCACTATCTTTAAATCCCAGCCTTTGGCTTTGCACAAGACTCTGTTTCTGCTCAGGAGAGAAAACACGTTTCTGGTCCTCCTGTGTACAGAAAAGTGCTTGAGACTATTGACCTGGTTGTACCCAACAGGACACAAGCTGTATCTGGAGACAAGGAAAAGGAACCAAAATGCATTCTTTCTTAGTCTCAAAACTTCATCTGCACATAATTCATGTTTTTCACAGCCTGGAGTCATGGTTGAGCAGGCAGGGGTGAGTGGGGCAGATTGCCTCTAAGTCCTCTATGCAGAAGTGAACCAGGTTTCTGATCCTGTTACATCAGGATACTGCTCTGCTGAGCCTGCATATAAAGAGTAATCCGCTCTCTCTTGCCTTTAGGCCTCTTGAGCCCTCCGTGTGCCCATGGTATTAAACACAACAGAAGAATTGCTTTTAAAAAACAACAGAATTACAAATCTCAGAGCTATTCAAAGCCCTGTACCCTTCCTCAACACCACATTGCCCATAAAGTGTGTACCGTAGACCTCTCTTGGCTGAGACCACATCTGGTCTCACAAGCACCTCCTGAGATGCTTGTGAGCTCCAGGATCCGGAGCTGTTTTTGAAATCATCTTCCTCCTCTGGGATACTTTAAGCAGCCATGAAAGGCTTAAATAGTTGCACAGTGTGCTGCCTCACCGCCAGCTCTCCACAGGCTGCTGCTGTGCTAAGACGTGGTTGCGGTTAGCAGCAAGCAGAGCTACACTCACATGTAGCCCAGTTGCATGGCAATACCGAGCTCCTAAGGTGTCTCCCCACCCACGGACAGGCATAGCCTAGAATTAAGTTCCCAGGGCTTACTTTATGAGACAGAGAGGTTGTTGGGTTGTCAAGGTAGCAACAGAGAAAGCTGGAAGTCAGCTAAAGTAGCTAGCAGAAGTGGCCAAGGAGAAGGGCTTAGGTGACAGCATCCAGGCTAAGAGCAGCAAGTCTCTCTCCTCAGGACCATGAAGCTTAGGACCCTGCCTAGGGCAATAAAAACCAGCCACGGAGCTGCAGCCAAGGGTTTCGCAGTCTCCTCTGGCTACGCTGCCCTCCCAGGGAACCAGGTTTACTCCCAGAGCCAAATCCTGCAGAGTAAGGACTGAACCCAAGTCTTCATTTCCATCCCTCCAAAGCTGAATGCTCTATCCACTGGATCAGTGGATAAAATAACACAGAAATGCTGTTTTTAGTTGACATTTATCTGAGGTCTATTCTAGGAGACCTGTTCTGAGGACAGTTGTGTGTCCAGGCCAGTCCTCTCTGAGACTTCAGCCATGAATAGCTGAGCATCTATAGGTTTAAGCTGGAGTGTTTGTGACACTTAAACATTAGGTACAGGTTAATAAAGACATGCTGGATCTTGTTTTGGGTTTAGACCTTCAGGACTAGGAATTGCTGACTTTGGGGTGGATGCTCAGCCTTAGCTTCGCCCTCTGAGCTTTGGCAGTACAACAGATTCAATATCTGGTATTGACACGACTAGCTCCACTGCCTGCACTAAGCACATACCTAAATATAAAATGCATAAATAAAACAAAAAGGAAAATGTATTTAAAAAGAAATACATAAATAGAATTAATGTAGATCTATAACAAATAATTAATTAAATTACTAAATAACAGCTTCTCAACCCAGCTGGTTCTGGGATCCTGTTTTCTGAGGCTATGTCCTAAATAATAAACCTACCCAGAGCTGAGTGAGCTGGAGCATCCTGCACCTGCAGCGTGGCTCCGGCACAGCCCTGCCAGTTGGTCATGGGGAAGCAAGAGCCACTCTCTTTTGACCACAGTAGCCCCAAGAGGTCTGTGGAGGCCCCAGGACCACGTTGAAAGCTTCTTCCCCTCTGCACAGCTGCGCACACGACTGCTGCACCCTCATGTACCACATGTTCAAGTGTCGGGGAGCTTGCCAGGATAACACAGAATACGTCCTTAATATGTGGTATGATTCCCCTTAGTCAGTTATACAGGCAAGGTCCACTGATCCAGACAGATTACTTTCTTGCCTAAAGGTTGTACTGGTCCATGGATAGATCCGTCCTGTCTGGGCTTGAACCCCCTGTTACACCATTCCAGAGGAAAGCTCTTCTGCTGCAATCCAGTCCCCCATGGAGAGGGCGATGTGCTTCAAACCCCACCACCTCCTTCCTAAATATCAGCACTTCCTGGGAGTTGTTTCCTGTGATTGGCTTCCTCACCAGGAGAAAAGCTCTGGATCAGACTCATGGAAGAAGAATTACATCCAGCCCCAGCCTGCTCCCCCAGGTTCATGCCCTGCAGACAAGACACTGAGGTCCATCAAGTGCCCATGTTGCTACGGTCAGGCACGATTTTCCTCTTGGGAAAGCAAGCCTGTAGGAGGGGGAGCTGTGCTTCGCACTCACGCAGGGACTCTGGCAGAATCAAGAAGAAAATATTAACCACATCCCTCATCTCATCACAAAATCCTCTCTGCTGACTCCCTTGTTAGAAGCAGAACTCAGAAGCAAGGCCCCAGTGAGAAGCAGCAGCCTTCAGTCTGCCATGCAGTGCCCTGGCTGTACCTTGCACTTGAGAAGCCAGGATTTGGTTTTATTGCTAAAGATACAAAGATATGTGGGTTCCCACTGCACGAAGAGCATTTTGTTCTTCGCACTGGTTGGGAATCAGCGAGCGAGCAGAAATCCCTCTTCTAAAAGCCTTTTTGGATCCCCATCTGCTGGAAGCTGATATGTGAGGAGCTGAGGGTTTACGCACTTTGTCTCCAGGGAACATTGCACAGAGGGAGAACTGCCAGCCATTACACAACAAAGGCAGGTCGCTGGGACACACAGAAAGGATTAACAGGCGCCATTTATCTTTCGGATTTTATTTGCCGTCTCCTTGTCCCAGGACAGCTAACTGCAAAGGAAGCCTGACCTCAGCTCAGATATGGGCCGGCAGAGAGCACGGGGAGCGCAAAAGGAGGCTTGAAGTGGTCTCGGTGGTACAACCGAGGGCAAAACAGGTAACAGTGGACACTTTTTCACATGTATTTCCATGCTGCCCATCTGCACAGCAAGACTCCCATGGCCCAGCCTGCCCTTCCTAGTTCTTCCATGGCCTGATGCTATCAGGCATCATCTTTTTTCACGGTGTCATCTGTGACTTCCCTAGGATCCAGAGAGGTACCAGCATCCACAGCTTGTCACAGGCTCAGCATTGCTGGGTATCAAGTGTAAACAAAGATTTCCACAGTCTCCAAGTCTTTGTAACATTCACCCCTGTTTTCCTCTAATCTTACACTGCTTTTTCCACCTCACTTAGCCTTCCTGATGTGAGACAGAAAGGAAAAGACAGCTCTGATTGATACCTTCATGTTGCCTCCAGCAAGAATCCTTCTCAAAATGCTCAAGTTTTTGGGGAACAAATAGCACTTACCTCACCTGGTCCTTCCAACCTTAAAGATTTGAGCACCAACAGTCAGTACCTCAAAATACCATAAGGAAATGCTGCCTTAATTTTGTTTTGCGAGAGAGGAGCAGAGCGGTACATGGGTGATTATGCTAAGAACAACACATTCGAGGTTCCTGTTCTTTATTTTCCAGATCAAGAGCCTTAAATGCACTTACTCACACCTCCAATTTTCCTCCAAGGATTGGGATGCCTACTAACAGCTCCCTGCACACTCAGCCTTGTCCTGGATTTGCTTGTCACTCCCCTGCTCCAGCATGTACGTGACCTATGAGAACCCTGGGTGAAACCTTGGCTCACAGGCATGCTGTGACAGTGTCTCTGTGAACCAAGAGGAGCCCTAACCTCAGCCTCATTAGGCATAACCATGATAGCAGCTGAGCCAGAAGGAGCCCAGCCCGGCTCCGGACACTACACCTCAGCAAAACCCACGAGGGAACTGGGATTGTTTAGTCTGGAGAAGAGGAGGCTGAGGGGAGACCTTATCACTCTCTACAACTACCTGAAAGGGGGTTGTGGTGAGGTGGGTGTTGGTCTCTTCTCCCAAGTAACTAGGGACAAAACAAGAGCAAATGCCCTCAAGTTGCGCCAGGGGAGGTTTAGATTGGATATTAGGAAAAACCTCTTTACTGAGAGAGTGGTCAAGCATTGGAACAGGCTGCCCAGGGAGGTGGTGGAGTCACCATCACTGGAGGTGTTCAAAAAACATGTAGACGTGGCACTTGGGGACATGGTTTAGTGGGCATGGTGGTGTTGGGTTGACAGTTGGACTTGATGATCTTAGAGGTCATTTCCAACCTTAACGATTCTGTGATTTTATGATTCTGTGATTCTATAAATTCCTCAGTTTACTACATGGTCACTGCAAACCCTTGGAGCAAGAGGAGACCCCAGAAATTCCTTTTTCCCCCAGCCTCGAGAGATATTAAACCAAAGCCTTAGGTTAAGTCCTTGTGAAACTGCAGCTGAAACACAGCGCAATCCAAGAACAAGCAGTTCTAATTTGAGGGCTTTTTGTGCTCTTTATTATGGCTTTCAGTTTTAAGGACAACACACGCTTGTGTTGTGTGTCATTCATAGGCCCCTTCTCAGCAAGCCAAGGGCTGGGTTTGACTTGTCAGAAGTGCCTCAGTGGCAGTGACACTGCCGTTATCGGCAACCACCTCTTCGCCCTGGCTGTCACTGCACTGCTGGCCAGCTAATATCTTGTGCTAATTGTCACTTATTAGTGGATGCATATGCAGTATTCAGATACCAAGAAACCAGAGGCTATTTTCCACACACTTGTTAGCCACTGAAGTGTCATAAAGTCCCACCTCTAAAATCCTGGTGGCATTTCAGTTTGAGGTCTGCCGTCTATACACTGGCCATCCCTAAGAGCCTTGCCTGCTCCTGCGTTTCAGTTGGTGCCAGACACCGCGGTTTCCTCCACTTAGAGAGGTTTTCAACATGATGTGTAGCGTGGGCACACAGGTGCGCGAGGCATGTCGGAGCTTGCACATGGCTTTATGGGTGCTGCATAAGGCACGTGTGCTCTTATGGATTTGCATACAGAAACACATGGAAATCACAGAATCACAGAATGGTAGGGGTTGGAAGGGACCTCTGAAGATCATCTGGTCCGACCCCCTCTGCCCAGGCAGGATCACCTAGGGCAGGTTGCACAGGAACACGTCCAGTCGGGTTTTGAAGGTCTCCAGAGAAGGAGACTCCACAACCTCTCTGGGCAGCCTGTGCCAGTGCTCCGTCATCCTCACAGTAAAGAAGTTTTTCCTCATGTTGAGGTAAACATCCTGTGCTGCAGTTTGTGCCCATCGCCCCTCATCCTATCACTGGGCACCACTGAAAAGAGACGGGCTCCATCCTCCTGACAGCCACCCTGCCACCCTGCAGATATTTATAGACATTGATAAGGTCCCCTCTCAGCCTTCTCCAGACTAAACAGCCCCAGGTCTCTCAGCCTTTCCTCATACAAGAGATCTTCCACTCCCTTAATCATCCTCATAGACCTCCATTGGACTCTCTCCAGAAGTTCCCTATCTCTCTTGAGCTGGGGAGCCCAGGACTGGACACAATACTCCAGATGAGGCCTCACCAGTGCAGAGTAGAGGGGGAGGATAACCTCTCTTGACCTGCTGGTCACACTCTTCTTAATGTACCCCAGGATACCACTGACCCTCTTGGCCACCAGGGCATTGGATAACTTATTGTCTACCAGGACTCCAAGGTCCTTCTCCATGGAGCTGCTTTCCAGCAGGTCAACCCCTAACCTGTCCTGGTGCACGGGGTCGTTCCTCCCCAGGTGCAGAACTCTGCACTTGTCCTTGTTCAATTTCATGAGGTTCCCCTCTGCCCAGCTCTCCAGGCTGTCCACATCCCGCTGAACGGCAGCACAGTCTCCTGGTCCGTGTGCGGGGCATACACTAAGCGTGTCCGTTTCTGGAGGGCGCGCGGAGCTGTGCGTGCGGTTCGGGTAAATATTGATGCAACGGCTTTCCCCGCGGCTCTGTCTGGCCACCGCAGCCCCAGACTACAAGGAGCCTTTGTGCTCAGCTGGCAGCTCTCGCTGTGGCGGGGGCCAGCTGAATCCGCCCCAGCAGCAAAGCTGGGCTGGAGGCAGCTCTCGGCCTCTGCAGCTTCTCTCGCGCAGCTACTCGTCCAGCTCGTCTTTTACTGCACGCGTGGGACAGCCGTATTCTTTGAAAGACAGACGCTATGCCACGAGGACGCGTTTTACACGTGGACGGAGAGCCAGGGTAAACACAGCCGGAGGGGTGCGCGGGGCGCGCTCAGGCAGGAGGTGCACCCCATGTGCTGGGTCCGCGTTCTGCACACCCATCTGTAAA
>NW_010549933.1:0-254 GCF_000687285.1 Phaethon lepturus | reverse complement strand
CGCTTTGTGCAACCGCGGGTAGGTCGTACCCCGCGTTTTACAAGCTGTGTGGTTTTGGGGGTGTTTGGGCGTGTTTGCAGGTGGCTGGAGGATCTCTGAGGAGCTGTAACGCAGTGAGTGGTCGGAGCCCTTCCCGAGTTTTAATCGGGTTAAAGCATCCCCGAAGGCAGGCGGAGCTGAGGCACACTGGGCTTAGATGTCTGCACTGCCAGACTTTAACCAGAGCCGTGGCCCCACGGCTCGCGAGCGAGCAA
>NW_010549932.1:0-23510 GCF_000687285.1 Phaethon lepturus | reverse complement strand
GTTTTGATAATTGGGAAATCTTAGTCATTTCTCTAGAAATGGTGAGCAGTTTCCTTAATAGAAGGAAAACTAGAAATCTATGCTGCCAGTAGCAATTTGAACACATCCCTACACAACTTTGAGCTAAACCTACAAGTGACATCCCATTTGCTTTATGTGCCAGTTGACATTATAGGCCAAATCATGACCTGTCCATAAAATATGGCTCAATGTGATAAGGCAGGAATCATTTGTGGTAGGATTTAATTTTCCCTGAAAAAAATGGGAAAGAGAGTAAATTAGAAGGAAAAGAATGTAGTGCTGAACAGCAGAGCACAGTCACAAGGGAGTTTAAGAGAATTTTAGAACCAGAAAAACAAATTACATGTCATACAAAATAGTAGGTGCCTACTCCCAAGTTTGAGAATGTTTAAATTATATTTATTTGTGAATGACTTTCCTCTTGAGACATATATACACAGATGGTTAGCTACTCAGTTGAAAAATGTGATGTTAAAACTAAAATACCTAAACTCAAGATAAGTGGGGTGTGTATCTATGTCTCTTATAATTTTTTATGGTATTATTAACTTTGAAAGAAAAACATAACTTAAGTAAGCAAGAAGCAAACAGAAAATATATGTTTGTTCGGTTTTTTCACTAAAGAATCAAAGAGTCCTAGTGCTCTGTTTATATTCCAGAGAGTATTATTATTTTTCAGGGCAGATTTCCCTAGCTGAAAGCTTATAATGCAAAAAACACGAGAGTCATTTTGTTCAAACTGTCTTACTGGCAGAGACTATAATTCATGAAACTTCCTCCTGTGAATTAGAATTTCCAGTATGCCCACTCCCAGTTCAGAGTGAACCTCAACAAATCTACAGATGATACATAGAGCTTGATGAAATTGGACAGTTTCATAGAGTTGTTTCTGGGTTTTTTTAGCCTGTGGTGTCTCAAATATAAATGAACTAGGAACTTAACTTTAAGTACAATTCAAACACTGGCCACAAAGTGTCTTGAATGAAAATTTTAAAGGACTCTGGTAAAAGCCAAAGTAGGAGAATTTTTTGTTCAGCATTATTTTGGTGGGCTAACTTTTAAATAGGAAATTGCTATGTTTGTTTATTTATAGCATCTCATTTACATATGCATATGCTAATTCTGTGTAGAAATGCCTTTCAGAATGTGCTTTTGCAATTGTGCATTTCTACAAGACCCATGGATACAAGTATTAGGTAAAATATTATCATATTCTTCCTTCCTGCAATACTCATTTTCTAGCAGTCAGACTTCTATAACAGTCAGGCTGTCAGAATATTTCATAGAATCATAGAACCATTTAGTTTGGAAAGGACTTTTAAGACCATTGAGTCAAACCATTAACCTGACACTGCCAAGTCCACCACTAAACCATTTCCCTAAGCACCACATCTACAAGTCTTCTAAATACCTCCTGAGGTGGTGACTCAACCACTTCCCTGGGCAGCCTGGTCCAATGTTTGACAACCCTTTCGGTGAAGAAATTTTTCCTAATATTCAATCTAAGCTTTCCCTGGTGCAACTTGAGGCTATTTCCTCTCATCCTATTGTTTGTTGCTTGGGAGAAGAGACCAACAGCCACCTCGTTACAACCTCCTTTCAGGTAGTTGTAGAGAGCAATGAGGTCTACCCTCAGTCTCCTCCAGATTAAACAACCGCAGTTCCCTCAGCTGCTCCTCATAAGACTTGTTCTCCAGACCCCTCATCAGCTTTGTTGCCCTTCTCTGGACATGCTCCAGCAACTCAATGTCCTTCTTGTAGTGAGGGGCCCAAAACTGAACACAAGATTCGAGGTGCGGCCTCACCAGTGCTGAGTACCGGGGTACTATCACTTCCCTCCTCCTGTTGGCCACACTAGTTCTGATACAGGCCAGGGCACTGTTGACCTTCTTGGCCACCTGGGTCAAGTAATCAATTTTCCTAAGTAAATAAAAATAGAAAGTTCCAGCTCCTTAGAAGAATTATAATTGGAATAAAAAACCACAGTAGGGATTAGGTAAAAAACAATAAAAGTTTTATATATTGCCAGATTTCTTCTGTAAATGAAACCCTCCTTAAGACTTGAAGGGCTAACAACTGCAAGCAATAAGAACATTCACAGAAAGGTAGAGCAATCTTTTGCTATTTTTGTCATTAGCAGTTCTTAAGAACAATTATAAAATTCCTGATGTTAACCTTACCTGAACAACAAAGATATTAGTAAGACATGCTTTGAAAGCAGATTTAGAGAAAGGACTTATCTATGCTGAAGTCATACATGTAACTTGCAGGATAAACAATTTCTCTGCTGCTGTACCTGGACCGTTGCTCATAGCTGAGCCCGGCTGAATGAAGCCCATCTTTGGCAACCCTATAGGACGCTTCAGTTTGCTGCCATGGCTATGGGGCACATATTGCCAGCAGTGCAGTGGAGATATTTTTCCAAGATGAGGACTGAAATCCAGCTAACCTCCAGTGCTTTCCCATATTTTTGTAGACTGATGCCTGGAGATTTCTGATCTGCAGGTTTTAAAAGTTGTCCTTTAAGCCTGTCTGTAGTCTGAGATAAGAGCCAGTAAGACGATCTTCTTGGAAATGATCTTACATGTATACACTTTAGGGCTGGGCAAGTTATAAATAAATACTACATTAAATTGCTGGTGATTTGGGGAAATCATTATAACAAACAGGTACATCCATTCTGCGTGAGAAGAATAAAACTCCCTCTAGCTTGTAAAAGGATAAAAAGAAAAATATGAAGGCAGAAAAGGTAAAAGAAAAGTTTTTATTTGTTCCATTCAGTCATTTCCACCTGGGACATAGTACTAGGCAAAACTATTAACAATGGCTAAGAGGTATATAGAGCCATAGTTTCCTTAGGCTGACCTGGTATACACCAATGATCCCACCTCTGCAGGTCTTGGTGCTGTATCATGTGATGCAGAACAACTCTGTGTCACACAGTCCTGCAAATGGTGAGGCTGCATTTATTCCTGGTATCGCTAACTGAACAAATGCATTAAGCACTTCCTCTAAATAGCACATATCATTGGACAGTCATAAAGACAAGAAAGAGTACATTCATTTTAGAAGTTCAATAAAGATTTTTTGTGTTTACACAGTAGCTTAACCAAAATAGGCTTGAATTGAACCTTAAAAAGAGAACATGATTTCTGGTTTTGTAACAAAAGCAGTGCTTCAGCTCAGTGTTGGGTCACAGCATAGTTCTCCACAGAGCTCCGTTTTCCGGCAGAAAGAACAGTTTTGGCTAAAAACTCACCCAGCTATGGAACTGCATGGTATACTGAGTGGGTGGCTTTTCTTTATTCTTTGGGGAAGTTCAATTTCTTTGTTTTATATGACAAAAGGAAATTGATATCTGGGAACAGTATCATAATATGACATAATATTTTGAATGAAAAAATTCCAGGAGACATATACATACACTGCAGGAGCATATATTTTACTAAGAACAAGGGGCTAGATCTGTGCTGCTAAGCAAAGAGGACCATTTTAAGTGTTGTTGGCACAGACAGATTCCTATACATTGCACAAGTACAAACATCTTGAACTCCACAACCAAAGTCTTGTGAAAAGTAAATTGGGTTTCATTTTTTCCCAGACCACAATTTGTCCTTGCTTTTCAGTTTCCAGGACATGGACCTGTGTTGTATTATGACTTTTCTGGAATAACTGGTGTCAGCTCTGGTCCTCTCTATTCTTCTGTCCTGCTCAGACCTTTTGGCAGCTGTTGCAAAAAGCAGAATTGTTGCAGAAGGAAAAAAAAAAAAGACAGATAAACATTTTATGCTTGTGACAGTACCAGCCTAAACTACAGTCAGCACCAGGTGTTCTGGAGCTGAAAAAATAATGTTATGGTCAATTTAATTGCTCATGAGTTGACCTGATCACATTGTTCTGCGTCTTTTCTTTAAAGGTTCTCCAACAAAGAAGACTTATCACAGAAATGCGTATTGGAGACTACCAAGAAGTATTTGGCAAAGTAAATTTTATACAATACATACATTGGTAAAAAAGCTAGGAATACACAGGTGTATATTTTATGTACATGCAGAGACATTGACCTGTCTGTAGCATATGTAGAATATGCTGTATTCAAAATTAATAACTTGAATATCAAATACATTCTGAAAGTCATAGATGGCCCAGGGCTGCATCATGTACAGTAAAAGTTGATGACCTAATCATCCTCAAATTATTCCCTTGACTCTCTCCCAACAACTGTATTTGTGACATACTGTTTCCATAAAGGTTGGGATATGAAGGGAAAGAAGGACTTGAATGCTGAAAATGCAGTTTACACATTACATGACATTACATGACAGCAGGGACTCCAATAAATTAAATATATTAATAAACTATATATATAAAAAGAATCCTTTTGCTTTTTTTTCAACTCTTTACATAAAAAGGAGAAATAAATGAATTATCTACTTTCCCTTAGTCTCTGTTTCAGCTTGCCACACTTTTGTAGGGTTAATGCTTCTTTCAAGCAAAGTCTTTCAAGAATTCAGTTCATACGTTTAAAATTTATTAAAAACCTTTTGATAGCATTTAAAAACAACACTGGGAAAAAAAGTAATTACCTGTGGTCACTGCTGCTAGTATAGTCTTGTACTTTGTCGTTGACATTGTCTTGATTTTTCTGTCTTTTGCCTATTTGTTCACATATATATATAGGAAGTAGCTCATATTTATTCATAAATAGTATTCTGGGGGTCAATGAAAATGCTACATATGTATGTGTAGTATAAATTAGATGTGTTAGAAAAAAATACAATTTTGCCTGCTCTATGTACTGTCATTAGAGTTCTTTTTATTTATGAAACAAGCAAGGTAATTGGTGCAGAATCAGAAAGTATTTATCAATTCCTTTGCAGCCATGATTTAATACCTTAATTAGACCTTGAGGGAATGAAGAAAAAAAATTATAACACATCTTATATTCACAGTAATACTGTTCAGAAACTAATCGTTAACTGTGGATAATCCTGACATGTTTTAGAAAAAAATATTTCTGGCTATTATTTTCTGGGATTAGACACATACATTAAGGCTAGAATGCATCGTTTAAATTATTTCCCTGAGCAACATAAGGTTCCACATCCTGAAAAATTAACATACTGACCAACATACTAGAATGAGGAGTTGCTATATCATTTGTTAACATGCCAAAGAAAATTTAGAAGTTTAATACAAACCAAAGAAAGTGTTCAGTGGTAGGAATGACTCAGTGTTCCAGGTTGAGATACAAAACAGGTCCAGCAAATTTAAATTATCACGATGCTTAGTGACCAATTCTACTTCAGTATGAAGAAGTTTACCCTATGTTTCTTATCAAGTAACTTTAAGGTTTACCTCATTTGATTGGCCATTGATTATTTGTCAGATTCTTCAATTTTCCTTACGCTGCTAGGCATGGTTAGATTCTATTTAGATACTTATTAAACTGGATACATGTTTTAGTATAGGAAATAACTATTCTATAGAAAGTTCAAAGTTTTTTTAAAAATCCCCAACGTTAAGACAAGTTTTAAGAGGATGCTGGAAGAACCTGAAGAGAGTCAAGTTTTATTCCTGGATTTCATTTAGTAACTAATACAGACTTCAGTCCACTCTTCAGGTGATGTTTGTATCTCAGTGGCAATACAGGCCAGCAAAACAAAACCAGCCGTATTCTGACATTGACTCTTTTGAATTGGTGGTCTCACATCATAATGATACCTTATACTATGACATTTCTTTTGTTGAGATGAGAGCAAATACTTTCCATTGACTTTAACCAATGTTGGTTAATGTTCGTTAAAAATTTATATAGCTGTTTTGAACGTCATGTTGCAAAATGTGAATCAGTTAAAATATTTAGTTATAAACATATGATTTATCAAATGAAAATACTACACACAATGACTAGTAGGAGACACATTTCTCAGATGCCGATCTTGCCATTTGTAAGACACTTATTTTAGATAAAAGTAAGACCTTCTATAATCCTGCTAGAATATTTGGAAAAAACCCAGCCCAGCTATGAGGCAATTCTTCTATATGTACTTCAAACTGTATTATAGGATCACTGGCATTATTAAATGTTCTTTTACATTTTTTAAGATCAAACACATCCAGTGCTGAGACTGTCTTTAAAGGTGCTTGAAGCAGGACAGTCTTTAGAGGCACAGCAATAAGAAATGTAGTTTACCATCCTTCTCATTATTTTATCTCCATAAAATATCTGTATTCTTTTTTTTTGTCATACTAATTTTCATATATTTCAGTCCAAAACCCACCTCCAGACTTGACCTTGTTGGCAAGGCCTAACTGAGGATTTACAACTTGTAATCTATCTGATGAGAAAGATTAACTCCATTAATCAGTTTACATACAAAAAAGTTTGGTTTATGTATTACAGTTTATTCTGTTCTAGTTTAGCTCCACAACCTAGCACACAGTTCATAGGCAAATTGTGCATAATTTGCAGCCTTCTTCATAAATTATTCAGATTTCTAAAAACATCTTGAAGAAGTGTAAGAAAAAATTTTTGAAAGAAGACTTTATGGTCCACTTATCAATATTTTGCAGCAAGAATAAAGAAAAAAAACAGACAAGTAAATTGTTACAAATTATCCACTTAGTGCTATTTTGTACTGTAATTATTTTTTTCCTTATAGCTTTCCTGAACAGTAAAATAATTGGTTATTTTTTCTTACTTGTACAGTCAGATTTCTGAACTTTGTACAGAATTAAAAAGAGTGCAAGATATTCACTATATTATTCCCTGACTTGGTGAACCCTATGCTCTATGATCCTTGAAGATGTAACAGTGATTATAATAATAACGATAATAATAATGATGATAGTGATGATGATGACAATAATAATAATACTTATATGATTTCTGCTCACTAGCATTCCTCTAGACACAAAGCATAAACCCAATGCATTAAAACACAGTGAAGATCAATATAGTCATGTATAAGCAGGTGACTGTGCAGTATTCCTTAGACAAAGAGTTACTCATTTTTTCCATTGTAGAAACAAGTAAATACAAAAGGCCATATCCTAAACTGGGTCCTAATTAGGGCATCCTAAGCTTGGAATAGTACATGAAACTAAGAAATTCACAGTATAGGTCAAAACAGTTGTTCAGTATAATAATAAAATAATATTATTCAGTAAGTGTGGGATTTTTAAAAATCTGCTTTTACAGATTTTTGTTCTTTTCAGATAAGGGAAGCAGGACAATGCACTACCATAACAGCCAGAGCTCTTACATACTGTGGAACTTCTAAAAAGTTCCAAAACTGAATCAGTGCTTTTGAGCACAGTGGCAAACCAACATGTTTGGATCTAATCAGGATAGTTTTTTCTGCTACCACAACAGAGGTACCCTGTTATCCATACTGAGATGAGGTGGCACAGCAGCATCCCTGTGGATGGTTGCTCTCCCAGCATCCCTCTATGCCTGTGATTCTACCCTGTGGAAACATCTGGACAACAGAGGAGGAATTGGGTACAAACCTGGGTCAAGAAGTAGCTGCATAATTTATAGGTGGCTAGTACACAGATTAACCTACAGGAGTGGACAGGATAAAGGGAACCCCTAATATTCCTTTAAAAAAAATTACAAAGAGGAAACACCATTAAAAGTTTTAGTTCTATTTCCATGTCTGTAAAACTTAGTACTTAGCAGATGTGGAGTGGAGGAGGAGAAAGGAATGGGGTATACTCTGCCTTCCAAAAAATCTACAGACCTTTCTACTTCACAGGAATAAAATGTTTCATTATGTTTAGAACCCATCCTGTAAGGATGGCTCAGTCTCTGCTTATCCTTCCAACATATTTCCTCCTGGAAATGTTATTTCAGCTTGCTGATATTGGTTGTACTCCTTCCCCTTTCCTCTCAGATATTCAGTGATGTTTGGGACTCAGAGTGATTAATAGCTAGGTTTTTGTGGCTGTTACTGGCACTGGAGTTCAATATAATAAGCTAAAGCTCAGGTATCAGTGATTCACAGTGTGTCACTTCTTCAGTTTCCTTGTCTCCTGAGATCCCACAGCTCCAGCAAGGGCCAGTAACAGTAGGCGAGGTGGTGCAAATGCATACATCTTTCATAACTTCACCTAGAACAATTCAGGCTTTGGCTACGTAATGAAAGAGCTGCTGAAAACTTCACTTCGTTCCTTGCTGTTATCAAACTGGCTTGAACACTTCACCTAGAACAATTCAGGCTTTGGCTACATAATGAAAGAGCTGCTGAAAACTTCACTTTGTTCCTTGCTGTAATCAAACTGGCTTGAAACAGTCCATAAGCAGACCTTTACAGTCCTCAAACAATGGACCAGCAGCAATAGCTTGGGAAGTGTATCTACTGTTGTGCTTTCTCCACCGTACCTCAAAATCCTCAGCAATGGGCTAAACTTGCTAAGAACAGAGCAAAGTGTCCGTTTTCACCATTTAAGCACAGTGATACCCTGTGAAGGCGTCTGTACTTTTGCACGGGAGAGTAAGAAGGGATTAGTATCTAATCTAATAGATACTTAGATTAGGGACTGAAATATTTTGAATGATCCATACTGCACTGATGAGAAGATATTAATACATCAGATATGAAGAGTGATCCAAGAATAGATGGTATTTTGGTTACGATTCATTCCTACAGTGTAACAGCACAACAGAACCACCTTGGAAGAGAAAAATATTTTTAGTCTCAGAGTCACAAGACAGCCGTGGCTAGGATGGGTCTTAGACTAAATTGTGAAGTGTTGCTCCAATGCATTCTGTGGAAAAGAAGAAAGAAAAAATGAAAGAAAAGGATCCACTTTTTATGAAACAGTTTTGTTCACATTTCACACAACTTTAAACTTTGCCTTATTGTGTAGTGTCTTGAAAACGGCAATAAAATTCTAAATTACAGTTGTCATGAGCTGGGGATTAGAGGCAAATCTGCAAGCATGGGAGCTGTGGATCTGTTCACTAAATATGTCATACATGAACTTATGATAAGTAACTATTTCCAGCAGAAAGAACATGTGTAATGAAAGATTGGACAAAGGAATAGGTACCTTCAATGTCATGTTAAAGTGGATTAAAGGTATAAATGCATGATATATCATGTTTGAAAGTGTTACTTATCCACTCAGAAATCATCCAAAGAACTTTTAAATAGGCAAGCAGCCCATCTCAGCATAAATTTGATATCATTTACTTTTTAAATCGGCCTCCTTGTCTTTTTTTTCTGTAGCTCTACTGAGGGTTTTTATTTGAGTCTGTAAAGTAAGTATAAATAGAGTCTTATGTACAGGCATACGAACAACATTGCTTGCAAAATTCAGTATTTTTGGGGAGAAGTTTTAAAACCACTAAGAAAACATGGAGGGTTCCTAGAGATGTCAGACACAGAGGTACTGGAATGGCAACAAATACCTTGATTTGTTGATGTCTGGTTTCCAGAGCAGGGTGAAATATTGCGGATTACCCTTAGGTTATGCTGTCGAGAAATGCTGGAAGATATGGACAACAACATTCTGATGCATCACCTCTGTTAAGGCTGCATAACAGATGTTTATCACTTTCTAGAACAATTTCTAGAGAATAGCTCATATTCAAAAAACAAAAGCATTCTCCCCTGCAAATGCAATTTCCCCTATTGTCAAATCTGTTGTCAAACTATTGTAAAAGTATTTAGGATGTTCCAAACAAGAATGTCTACGGGCAAAAATCCTTCCTACAACAATAAATAATACATAATAATAACATTATACAAAAGCAAGACCAACAATGCTAAATGTGGAAACTCTGGAAGATGCAAATTCTAAGTTGATCCATAACAAGAAAAGATCAGATACCTGAAAAACATTTCAGTCACCCCCACCCCCACCTGCCTTTCTTTTATAAAACTTACTATGTTTTGGGCATCCCCGGTAACTTTTCTCTGAAAATTGTCAGTAATAGATACTTAGATTAGGGACTGAAATATTTTGAATGAGCCATCTCCTGATGTAGCATTCAGGCCCAGCAATCCGGGATAGGCATTTCAGAAGATGAAGACAGTACACAAATAATCATTTTCAGTTGCCATTGGGTGTTTTTTTTCCTCCATGAATTCGTTTGGTTTTGAGTCAATATCTCCTTTTTCATCTTCACAATGTCCTGTGCCAGTAAGTTCATAATTTAATTAAAGATTATTAAGAATAATCCTACCATTGTTACAGATTTTGCTTTGTGGTCAATTCCTTTTCTAGGTATTCCTTACTTTTTGTCTTTTTGACAGATGAGCATTAATCAGAGAACTATTTTACTAAGCTAATTGCAAACCCTGTTATTGTATAAGTGAAGCTTAGTGAGCCCATCATTGTGGTACGTAGTGTTTTTAAGACATGCAGAACTCACTAGTTTGATGTTGGGTATTTTTAGGGTAAAGAAACAGGTTTGTCTTTCCTGTAACTACAGGGTTTAAATGGCTGATGGTTAAAGTAGCAGAGAGGACATATCATTCTGCCTATGCTTTCTAGTAAAGGTTTAAGTCTCAGGCCTTGATGCTCTCCTTTCTCTTTGCCCATTTATTTTTTCTTGTGTTCATGGTTTCTTTCCTCTGCTCACTTGTTTATTTTCCGCCCAATGTTTCCCTGGTATTCCCCTTTTTTCTGATGGCTGTTACATTCCCTTCTTTTCTTTATGAGCTGAAATAACAGCTAACAAGTATGCAGTCCATCATCAAAGACTGTAATGAACAACAAACTTCATACATTTACAAAAGTTTCTACAGGTATTCCTACGGCCCCATAGTGTAAAATAAGGATGAGGATTGTATAGTGGCTTCTGTGAAGTTGATTGTCACCTTCCGTGGGTTTCAGTTAGAGGGCAAATTTATCCCTCTTTGTTCAGCAGTGCACAATGATTTGCATAGTATTGAATATGTAAGTGTGCCTGGAAAGTGCTGAGCTAAGCACATTAGAATTTGAACGGGTAGTAATACAGGAACTCTAGCAGGATTTCTTTGGACCACAGGCTAAATTTGTGGGTGTTTTAACATAGGGAGTTTAGAAAGCTACTTATATATGTATAACCAAAACAGAATTGTGAGATCTTACACCCTTCCTATATAGTGGCAAGCTGTATGTGGTTGTTCTACAATGCATAGACTCAAAAAGTACACAAAAATACACAAAAGCAAAACCCAGTAACCCAGAAAGATTGGAACATTAGGAAAAAATATGGGTAATAAGATAATTTTTTAGAACGCCTCTGGTCTCCATTTAATGTTTTAAATATTCTTTTTAGGTAATTTTAAGTAATAGGGGAAAATAGCAATAAATGTTAACAATCTAATTTAGTTTTACTAGAGAAAAAGTGAATACTATAAAATTTCTTAAAATAGTTTTAAGCTGAAGGCTGTATAAATGTTCCTATTAAAAATATTCTTGTTTGAAATCTGATTGAGTGCAATGTGCTTCTTAAAGTGGCCAAGATTTTGGGTAAATTTTATATAAGTGACAACAACAACAAAACACAAATTGTTAAGTTTAAAACTTCTACTCAGCTGTGACTATTAGTGATCTGGGTGGAGTTTAGATAACTCTCCCGGCATGTCTTTGGACTGCAAAAGAAGTTAAGCAGGAACTTAGGTCAACTTCTCCAGTGCCAAAATTCTGTTGCTTAAAGAGCCCTGGAATCTAAATAAGTACTGAGTGAATGTGAGCACCTTCACTGCTAGGTAAGTTGTCACATGAGATTTCTGTCTTTGTTCTTGCAGTTAAATATTTAATTTCTGACTGTATCCCATTTTATGCCCTATGTTAAGGGCACTATATCATTCCCTATAGGTCAAGTTTCCATTTCAGTGGAATGGTGTGGTTAGGTGCTACCTCAAAACCCCACTAAGCTCCTCTCTTTGTGTCTATATATCTCTGTAAAGTCCTCTAAAATTTAGTTCACCAAATTGCAAACATTTTAATGGGAGTGACACTGAATATATTCTAGTGGAAACTACAAATTGAAGTTATTCAGCCACAAGTAGTGTAATCATAAGCACTTTTGAAATATGGAACTAGCTGATAAACATAGACTACACATCACTGCCTTTCCATTGGCAATAGCCTGCAGAGGTCTTTATTTTCCAACCATTCAGATACAAAGCGGGTGTTTCATTCCCTTTTATCTGCTTATATGATTTCCTTCCCCCATAGATCAGTGCACAGAGGTATGTTTTACATCTGGGTCTCTTCTCAAGAAGTTGAATTGCTATCTTGATGTATTCTTGAATAATGCAATCTGGGTATTGCCACACCAACCCAGATTTTCTTATCATTGAGAATTGGATTACATTAGTTAATTTGTCGGACTCTTGGGATCAGCTCTTCAAATATATCTAGATACTTAATTTCATTTTGGATCAACATCTTCAAAAATAATACTACTAAATACTTTTTAAAAGTAAGCTTTAGAATAATTCTGTTTTTATATTCAATACTGAAGCCAAAGAGGAGCAAAGCTATCACCATAAGAGTAAGTATTAAACATTGTTTTATTTAGTGGCTGGTCATTTGTCCATGGCATTGGTTAGCAACAGAAGATTTCGCATTTCGTTGGTTGGTTTGTGACATGAAATATGTATTATACAGGTATAGTCACTGTTCTTTCTTAGCTTGAAGTTGATTTTAAAATTTTAACCTTGTTTTGAATTACAATAGGCAAGTAGAATTTACAAGTCAATACTTTATCTGTTCTTGCTTCACTCTAACTGCTGTATGTTAACAAAATAAAAATCCTTTCAGCATTTTCCTTTCATTCTATCAAGGCACCAGCTTCATATGTGGGTAGATAATTAAAACACATGCACAGCCCACAAGCCTCTGAATCACATCTCTTTTCTCAGCTAAACACTCGTTTTTTCTCACTGCACACATTTCAGCTTGTTTTTACTTTAATAAGTTCATTGTATAGCATTGATCAACAAGCTTTATATATTATAGCGGTAATTGCTGAAGTAACTTTTTGCAGGATAACAGCTCTTCACAAATTTTAAATTGTGCTGTTTGCATGGCTGCTTCTAAAACTGTGAAAATTCTGTGAATTATGGTGATTGTTTTATGATTTTCATAAACAGGAACGTCACTTCTTCAATAAAATCAAAACTTTCCTGTCTTTTCCCTTTGTTATATGTGCACCACTATGTTAAATACTACTGCGGTGTACTTCAATAGTGTGCATTGTCCCAGGGCATATTGACCTAGAAGGTTATTGCTTGAAAGCATTTATGAATGTTTTGAATTTACTTGATCTGTTCTCATTCATTTGTTCTGATTTTTTTCACCTTTTTTTCTCTCAGAATAACTAGATTCTTATACCTTCCTGCCAAAGAAATTTTGAAGAGACAAGAAGAGGAAATAGAAAGGGAAAAAGATTCCTTCAACAAATAAGCTCACAATTGCCTATTCTTTGATGAATTGTAGTTCTCATCAAATGTAAACCACCTTGATGCATATCAGTCCCCACCCACTGCCACTGCTCCCTGCTTTTTGATCTCTTCCATGTAAGTATGTACATATTCTATCTTGACATTTCAGTTATGTAAATCATCCCATAAATTTTACATCATTGCTCTTATATTTTAATCAACATCCTTCATAGAAATATTCGTTATTCTTTGCTTTGGTGTATTGACCTGACAATCACTTGGAACATTCTGTTGTTTATTTTTAAGGGGGAAAAAATATATCTATGTATATATTTGCATTTGGGCATACACACCTAAATACTAAATCCCTCCTTTATATAAGAAATATGAATCTGACTCCTTTTACCACAATTACTAAACACTACCTATTTTGAATCAGAGTAAATTTTGAATCCTGGTAATTGTTACACAGATGAACACTAACAGATCGATGAAGCTGTTATTTTTTGTACTACATCCTTCCCCTTTCTTTCATCATTATTTGCCTTTGGTTTTTTTCTTTCCAGTGTAGTTCCCACCAAACTTAGACAGGTTTTTATTTTCTCTATATATGCTGGTATATACTTGTCATAATTGTTTCTTTCTTAGATATGAGAAATTGAATTAATGTATCAGTACTTGTGCTCTCACCTCTGCTCTAGTACTAGAGGTAAAGAATTAGAAAATGCTTATGGGTGAGAAATTGCTCCAGAGAAGAAAAGTCAAATTTCCAGTAGAGCTGTCCTCTGTTCCTTCATAATCCCAAAGACTTTTTACACTGTCTCCATGATTGTCTGCTGAAACAACTGCATTTGAATAGAATGAAACTGTTTAAACCTTCAGTTCCCTAATCAGCAAGAAGTCAGACAAATGCTGTGCTGCCAGTGTCTCTGAAAGTTGTTACAGAATTTTATTTATGTTTTTAATAACTATACATTCCTTGCTTCTGATCCATCTTTGTCTTGTTCTCATTCTTGCTGAGGTATAAAGGTCCTTTTAGACTAAGCTTAGACTGTCCCTCCCTTTTTTTCTCCTGCTCTGCCTGCAGGATTTAGCCTTCCTTGGTTCTACTAAGGGAACCCTCTCAATCTGTTATAGAAATACCCTACTCTTTACCAGCACCCCCCCCCCCCCCCCCCCCCCCCCCAATTATCGATCTCTGTGGTGAAGAAGTGATTTCAAATTAAAATCTTCCCTCCTGAGAATCATTTGCTTCGGCTGGAGACTCTTGGCTAGTTGTAAGATTTCGCTCCATACATTTTGTTGTCTTCCATCCTTCTCTGTGTACTTCACTTGTTTGGAGGTCAGTCTCTGTTTCCATCCACAAGCCAGCACTTCTACCCGGCAGCTGGAACAGCATGCGTGATGCAGACCAGACTGCCTCAGCTCCTCCCTTTTCTGTCTTTATTTTTTTCATTTTTTCCTCTGGGTTCTTTCCCCAGTAAAGCAGTTTTGTACCCAAACCCACCTGTTACACTGTTTTCAGTTTCCAGTTCACTGCTGGGCTATCCTTTTTTGGGTGCTCTCTGTTGGATCCCTTATCTGCTCTTGTGGGACACCAGACTTGGCAATCACTGAGCCAGCAGGGAACCGCGGGCAGGGAAGGGGAGGGGGTGACTCCAGCAACATGTTTGTCTTATCTTGCAGAAGCAACTGTGACAGGTTGTGGTCCGATGGCCTATTGTTACTGAGTGACACCTGGGGTGAGGCAAAGGTCTCACAGCCCTGTATTGCTTAAACAAAACCACAGAGACCGCCCCGTACCCCTGTACTGGATCCCCCCTCCCCATACTGACTCATGGGGCCCCAGGGACACTCCAGACCCTTGCCAAAGAGCCAGTCGGCACATGATAGTTGACTTAGTCCCACCTCACCAAGAGTATAAATCTGGCGTTTAGAATCCTCCATTTTGAGAACAAGAACTCTGACTACCAGATGGGTTGGCAGGCCTGTACCTCTCTCCTCCCCAAGCAGGGATGCCTCTTTGGTAAGATTCATGCCTCCGACTATGTCGAATGCTCCCTGGGAAAATATTGTTAACAAAATTGTTAACAATATTGTTAACAAAAGCGCTGAACTATTAACTCGAGCTCAACTTCTGTAATAAGTGTATTTAACAATAACAATTCCAAATTTGTTATATCTGCTGCCTTAATAAATCATCTGTCTTTTCAGCTTCCCAAAGCTGTCTCAGTGAAAGTCCTTGCTCTGACAGGCAAACATTGACTCTGAGAAGTGGCTAAGCACGCAGTCCTTTAGACATAAACAATTGACCAAGTCTAGGACTAAGACTGGACCTAGCCACACCTAGACTCTTCTCTGAGAAGGAGTTTAGAAAGCAAGGGGGTCCTTTCTGAACCTCAGGGCTCAAGAAGAGGTCATCCCCAGCCATTCGTCAGACTCTTAATGTGACAACTATACTGCAGTTTATCAGAAGATTTCCCAACAGAAAAAAAGCATGAGTTCCCTCTTTCTTTATTATTACTTTATTTGCATTTCTCTTCTCTCTTGAACTTTGGACCTTCCAAGTTCCAGAGAAATGTCTGGTGGCATAAGAGCCAGTACAGAAGTTAAACACCCAGGTGAAGGGAAGCTGTATTTTCTGACTACAGTCAGAAGCTGTGCTGCTTCTAGCTTTCAGTAACACAAAAAAGAAGATTCTTAAAGGTTCAGGGTTGCGATTACTGGTGGTAAAAAAAGCTTCATTTACTTATTGTCCTCCCTCTGCATCAGAAACCTTTAGTGGGTTTGAACTATGAAATTATGTGCTGGAAAATATTCTGCAGATTTTGATTGATTCCTGGTTCATCCACACAAAGAAAAGGTTTTGAAGCTGTATTGAATGTTGTGCTGTACTGTACAAGTTATATTCACAACATTTCACTGAAGTTATCAGTTCATGCCCCCCAACCCTGTCCCACATCTTGATTTCCTGGTTTTATTCCTTGAAAGAAAATACATTTTCTTTCAAAAAAGCAAGCCCCAAGATATAGGCGAGAAATGTATTAAAGTATCCAGACAAGGGATGGAAAACAGTCACGATAGCATGTTGCGCCGATTTCCTGCATTTTGGTATTAGATGATTGCTACATTTCTATCCTAGAGCTCACCAAAAAAGCAAGCAAGCAAGCAAGCAAGCCCAAAATGAAACACACGGAACTATTGAATTTATGTTCTACTTATCAGAAACCAAAACATGCAGGAAGGGTGACATTTCTGCTAAAACATAGAACCGAAACTCCAATATTTTCCTTAAAAATTTAACTTTTCCTTCAGAAATGAAGAAATGCTGGCAAGCTGGTGGTCTTTCTCACCACGTAATCTAAACTGAGAAGAACTATTGTAGTTCTCTATCCCCAGCTAACAATGACCTACTTTAAGCTACGGATTTCTGTTAAGTAAAAACCCATTAAAAGAAAAAAAAATTCCCTCCAGGCCATCTGTTGTTTATTTTTCCTATTAGCAGCAAACTGTTCTCTTGGAGAACAAGGGTCAGTCAGTTCCACAAGAAATAGGAACACTTTGCCCTTTCAAGTGCTGCTTTGCAAATAGTAGCAGGTATTACTTTTCCCTCATAATGTTTAAACAGGTAGACATTGGTAATGTGATAATGCAGTCTTTGCAGCTATTGTTATTTGAATTCACTATAACACATAGGCTGAATGTGGATTTATGAACTCCTACTCCATGAGATTTTTTTGCAAATGGCGCACTGTTCTGACTAGTTTCCTGATTCAGATTTATCTTTTGTTGCATGTTTTATCTTTAAGTTTCTAACAAGATAATGGCATGACACATATTATCATACCAACATTACTAACATTTGTATTTTTCCTTTAGTTTAACTGCATTTTGTTTAACTAGGAACTCATTTTCCTGTATAAAATAAAAATATCACAATCTAATTTACCACAAAATTAACAGTTTCAGTATTATTCCCCATGCCCCCCCCCAATACTCACAGCTATTAGTCAGCAGTGGAGAAAAGAAAAGGGAGAGGAACTTTACCCATGCATTTTCTGTAGCATGAAGAAGAGGAAAAGAAGCAGAAATATGCAGCAAGTGTTTGTGATGATAATAACATGCGCTTCAGGTATGAACAGATTTATTTCTTAACTAGTTGGTTTAGAAGAATTATGTACACATCCAGCTATCTTTACAAAATCATCTTTTGCAATATTTAAAGTTAAGGAAGGCCAAAGTAGTGGGTGGTAGTTGAAAATGAGAGTGGTGAATCATGTAGATGCAGTGAGTAAGATGTCGAGCTTTTAATGAGATATATAAATAATTAGTAACACAGCCAATAAGATTTTTTTCCCCCCCTTCATTTTAGATTTCTAAAACTGGAGGTGTGTGATGAGCAGTAAATTATTCTTTTCATTTATTTCACGCTCGGTAGTAAATTGTCTTTATAACGTTCCTCAATTTATTTAGAAGCTAGACATCAGTAATAATTCTGGAGGAAAGGAAGAAATATAGACCAGGATTGTGTTGTTTCTTTTGGTTGCCCTCCTCACAATAATGTTGATCCACTTAAATTAACTTTATTAAAAGTAAGCCCAAATTTCTTTCATTTCACACTATGTAATCCAAGCCAAACAATGCATAAGATGAAAAAGATTCCTCAGAAATAAAATATGAGAATCTGACAGCAATCAGTTGCAAGTCTATTGATTTCTATAAGCACTTTATGACAGGCAGGTATATAAATTTGGGAAGGTTTGGCAATTTTTGTGGTTAACTGATTCTGGCAGTCAGTCTGTGCTGGTACTGATTACACAAAAGACTGTAGCCTCTAAGGAACAGGCATTATTTTGAAGGGATTATGGAATCATTCTTAGTCAAGCTTTAGTGTTTTACTCTCTATTTTAGTGCCAATACTAACTGATATGTTGTGTAAGTAAGTGAAGTATTTGAACAATCATTTCCATACACTGAATTCCTGTTCCAGTAAGTGTTTACTTTTTTCTGGCTATTTTTATCACATTTTTGCTTTTGCAGGATAAGCTGGAACCATTAATGTGACAGTTGCAGATGATTATGCTACAGCGGATGCCAGCACAATTTATTTAAGCTACTTTTTTTGCATCTGTTCCATAACATATGCTTCAAAATATTCATGATACTGCAATATGGAAAGCAGAAGTGTCATTGCTTTTGTCTTGATTTCCTCAGCTCCCCGCCCAGAAGAGTAAAGTCAAACCAAGTGGATTCTAGAGGGTCTTAAACTTGTTCTATAGATTTTGATACAGGACTATAACCAGTGTTACAACGAACAGATTTAAAATAAAGGAACATTGTTTTGGAAGAGACATGCATATGGGTCAGAGGAAAACCATTCTGTAAGAACATATGCTACCACTATTTACTTATTTATTTATTATTTTCTGTAACTTTATTGAATATTAAGATTGTGAAAAGGTAGCATAATACTGTAGAAAAATACCAGTCACCTCCCCATTTGTTTTCGTTCACCTTCCTCAGGTCTGACCAATATTCTAGCCCAACATTGATGCTCCACTGACAGGGCAGGGAGCAAAGGCGCTCCCGGCTGACACTCCCGTTCAGAGGCCTTTCTGAATGAAATCCTTCCCCTGTTGGAATCAGAAGATATGTTTGCAATGCTTTCACTGGGGCCAGGCTGAACACAGTGCTGCGTGTGAAAGTTTACCATCTATTTATAAAATGGCATGGTAATTCTTTTGTTATTATCATGAAACCATTCTTTATTCATGTTATCATTCTGTTTGCTTTGACTACCGCTGCATTTTAAGCATAGCTTTTCACTGAGCTTTCCCTAATGGCATTCGTGTTTTGGTTTGTTGTTTTGTTTTTGGGGTTTTTTTCCCATTTGAATTAATTTGCAGCCTACCAATAAGCATATGTAAATTACAGCAAATTATTAAAGTGAGGAAAAAATGAGACATTCTGAAGAGAAGACAATCAGTGTAAATAATAAGAAGAAAAATATTCCTGATTTTTCCTTAGTAATAATATTGGAAAGGTTATCCTAGAGGTATGTCTAGCATGTACTTTTATTCATAACTTGAAAATCCACAAAAGATTTTGACTTTTGATTAAAACAGTATATAACCTGATATCTCAGTAGGTTTTGTGGGAAAAGAAAACTGTTTTCCATTTTTTGGAAAGAGATAATATAATAATGTGGGTTTCTTATATTTCTTATATTTCACCCCATGGGGTGAAAGTCAACAGAGTTGCAAGACTAGAAGGTCTTAAACACAGGATGAAAGTGATAATGTTAATGTTTCTCTTTGGCAATGCACTGCTTAAGTGTGCAGCTTTGGTCTTTTGCTTTAGCTCAATGGAATATAAAACTAAACAATGTATGATTTCAGAATTAAGTAAAATTTTAAATCAGAGTTATAAAAGTTCAGCACAAAACTACAGTGAGAGAAAAACAGAAATGAGCAGGGTTTGGAAAATCCTTCTATTACTGTACTTCCAATCTGACTGTAAATGGAGCTTCAAAACTGACAAGTGGCTGTAGTTGCAGTGCCTTTGTGATTGCATTAGTATTATGCGCTCACTTAGGTTCAGCATAAAAGCCAAATGCAGTTCAATCAGCTTTATTCATCTTTTGTGTAGCAGGTAGTACATGAATGAATGTGCGTAACCCTTTTTTTTTTACTTTAAACACTGAAAAAAATGAGCTAAGATAGAATACTGGATAATGTACAGTGCTGTTCAAATGCTTTCCATGGGGGAGGTGAGAAATTTTATTTTAAACTTTCCATCTTTAGACTCCCACACATTCATGGAAGGTATCAGATAAACATTCCAGGTACAAATCCAAATGTGTATGAAGAGTTATATTACTCCAAAAAGCAGCTTGAGACACCTTTTCCATGAGTACTCACAGAACAGCTATCTACTGCTTTAAATTTGTGTAATTCATCCATGGAAAGTTTAAGCAATGTTCCAGTTTTTGCACAGGCTGGTGTTGTCTGTACAGATCTTCAAAGGCATGCGCTTTCCTTCTGAGTGAATAGCACAATTTCCGATACTGCTAGCTCCTATGGTCAAGACTAACTTTAAGCAAGGCTATACGTGTGGACAATTGCATACTAAATTTCCAGCCAAGTAGTATTTGCTTTTTGCATGGGAAATGTTCAATAATACATAGATTGGCTCATTGGATGTTTCTCATTTACGGGGTATCTGGTATGTTGCCTCAGGGAATGTTTTCTTCCCAAATCATTCCTTGGATTCTTTAGTACACTATACGTTTTTAAACATTTTAAATTATATTTTTAAATATTTTCCCAACAAATAATGCTCTGGATATTGAGTCAATCATATTCAGACTCCTTCCTTAACGTTTTTTTTCATAATATAATCAACCTGTCATAAAAAATGCCAAAACTCTTCTGAAAATAAACCTTACAGTGATTCCCATGGAAAGAGGAAGCTTTATGTTGGCTTCTCCCCATGGAAAAGAAACAGATGAAATGAGAAGGGATTGTACCATAAAGACCATCACAATGAGAAGAGAGAGGCTGGTGATGCTGGGGAGATGCTAGGGCTGATGAACAACAGGGTTTTCTCTTTTTGGACATCAAGTCCCTTCTATCAGGTAAAGTGGCAAGAATTGGAATTCAGTCATAAGAGCGACATGATCAGGATTTGATGCATGGATTCAGAGATAGCTTCAGGGAGGTTTAATTAACTCTAGTTCTATACACGATTTTTTATTTAGAGACGATATTATTACTGCTTTTCAAAATATGAAATGTAGTGTCATTTCCAGTTCTGTTAATACTAATGTTTGTTTACATGTGAAGATAAACTTTTGTCAAAATGGAGGCCTGGTGGGACAGAACAATACAAATCTTATATCCAAAAATGGAACGACTCACTTCCAAGCTCTGTCCCGGAGGTGACTGGACAGTTGAAGTGAGCATGAAATTTGTTCACCCACTAAGTCCTTCTCTCCTGTTCAGTTTCATTCTCAACAGCAATTGGCCCGGCACAGGACGGACAAATCTGTGATGCAGGACTGTGTGTGCCAAGTGCCCAAAACCCACTCTGTAGGTATTCTGAGGGGTTTATCTTGAATGAGTAACAGCTGATCCCATAGAGTGAGAACCCGCTAGCAATTGGAGCATATTAATTGGAAAATATGAAGCACACATTCTTGTTTAGTTTCACTGCTAGTAACCCAGTTCGTGACAGTTCCACTATGCAAATACGTTGTGGTAAGCGAGAATAAGCATGATCCATTTCAAAAATGCATTCCTTACCCAAAGTAAAATACTAATGCAGATACATCCTGAGAGTCTCTTGACCTGTGAGTAACACAGTTCATAAATCACTCAATAATTGCAAATCTGTATCTCTTTCAGTCAGTTATTTGCCACTGAAGGCTTGAAAAGTAGTTCTGGAAGCAGAAAATAGTTTTCACAAGAAGAAAACTTCTCTTTCACAAAATGTTGTGCTATGCAGTAATAGGTGATGGTCGTACAATATGTGCCCTTGAAGTAATCTTAAATAAAACATACACACACTAACATTTTGCCCTTTTCACTACATAAAAATTACCCCCCCCAACCTTCATTGATTTACTGACGAAATGTTCTATTTCGCTACTGAGTCTAAAGCAAAGTGATTAACATATTCTTACTTGCACAATATAAAACACAAAAATTAGCAATGTCATCCAACAAGTCATAAGTCTGTGATTCTTTTTTTATTGTTTTACATAATTTATTCTTTGGATCTTGCAATAATTTCCTCCTATCTAATAAATACTTAGAGAACTTAGAACTTGATATTTGAAATAATCTAAATACACTGAAGGTTCATTACTGGCGATCTAGTTTCTAAATTTAGTTCAGAAGTCATTGTTGCCTCAGTAGAGACATCGATTACCTTGCAGGGAGAGTCACATGGTTCCTGGAGATGCCGCTCACATTATAGCAACACATCCATTTGCGATACCCTGGGAGGGATCTGTTACTCTCCAAAGCATTTGCTGATTTATTGCAAAGTAAAGAATCTTTGGTTTGTGAATTCAGCCCTACAGAACTACTGCCAGGTCTGACTTGTTATTATTGATGCCCCTGAACAGTCTACTGATGTACCTCGTCTGATGACCTGCTATTGCTCCTGTGACCGTGAGCGAAAATCAGATTCCAAGCAATAACACCTTTCACCCATGATGAGTTTTAATACTTACATGAACGTAGGGTAACCCAGAAGTCTGTTTTAGCAAAAAGGTCACTTTTTTCCAAGCGTACGCAATAGCCCAGATACATACGGTGTTGCCACTCTTTGGCACAATCCTTGAGCTAGCATAGAAACATAAGGATATATCAGGCCTTATCTCAACTTGACTTGGCCTCATCTTGTTTCAGTTTGGTTTCAGCTGTGACAGCATATTGCCCAGTAGTTAGATGCCCCTCGTCCAGCTTTTCCTGCGTGTAACAGCAAAGTTGTCTAATGCTCAGAAGACTAAGCTCTGACTTGTTCTTAGTTTTAGCTTAGCTTTGTGTTATTGTGCAGTTGTTATTCCATGAAATCCTATGTTCAGTAAAGATAAGTAATCACTGCATAACTTAAGTTACAGACAGATCAGTGTTAGCATCAGACTTTTGAAAATGTTTGAAAGTGTTGCTAAGTGAACTAGAGTGGAAGAGCACCCCTACACACAAACACATATCTCATTGGCAGTGTATTCCTCCTGGTGAAGATGGCTCCCCAAATACCTACTGGAGGAAGAAGGGCCCACAGCTTAAGTCTCTGCCTTTTTTAGGTGTATTGACTACCAACAAAGAAGAGGGGCAGATGCTTTTTTTAAAAAGCAATGGGGCTTCACGTGTAAAGAACTCAAAGGATTAATATTGCAATCATTTTCATATTAATAGAAAAGATTAAATGATTGGACAGACGTGGATTATGCATTTAAATAAAGGTCTCAGTTTTATACCTACGATGACATTTCAGCTTGCAGGAAATGTATGTTGGTTTATCAAGTTCTATGTCTCGATATCTATATATCCCAGTGCCTATGTCATTGATGAAGATATTAAAGAG
>NW_010549931.1:0-1616 GCF_000687285.1 Phaethon lepturus | reverse complement strand
AACTTCCCTTTATGGGCCATGAATTAAATAACAATTTAAAAGAACTTTACCATTCATCCTGAACAGTTTTAGTACAGCTTGAACAGCTGGCAAGGTAAGGATGCTCTGAAACTAGCAGGAAAAAGACCCCAAACACTCTATTTTGTCCATGGCTGTTCCAGTGTCATTCCAATACTGTGATTTTCTACAGAAGACTTTTTTTGTAAATAGGAAGATGTAAAAAATATATCCTTATAAGAAATGCAAGCCCTGTAGAGAAGAAAGAAATTTCAGCAAATAATTATTCTCTCCTCAACTGAGGTCATCTTGACAGGTTAATTAACTTTGTTGAATAATAACTTAAATCTCTTTTTTTCAATAATTTATTGATACGTAGATTTCTTTCACTACTATGCTCATGTTTGACATTACTGAACACTAAAATAAGCATAGGCACGTTTTTGCCATTTAATGTAAAGATGCTGTATTCATTTATTCCTTCTCTTGCATCTCCGAGAGTAACCTGCAGAAAAGAAACCTCATCTGCAGCTGAAGTTTCAGAGGTTCTGACGCTAAGTCATTATGGTCATTTTTCATTGCTAGAGCTGGATTTCATGTCAAGTTAAGTAATTTACTTGGTACTCACACATTATTAATATCCTTCATTCCTACTTTTTGACTAATTTTGTTTCTTAATAACGTTTTATGTAGTTATTCTTCTCAAACTCTGCTAGACTGGAAATTGAGAATGTGTTGTGGTGTATCATCAGCCAGCAACTAAGCACCACACAGCCACTCGCTCAACTCCCCCCCGGTGGGATGGAGGAGAGAATCAGAATGGTAAAAGTGAGAAAACTCATGGGTTGAGACGAAGACAGTTTAATAGGGAAAGCAAAAGCCACTCACACAAGCAAAACAACACTAGGGATTAATTAATTTCTTCCCATCAGCAGGCAGGTGTTCAACCATCTCCAGGAGCGCAGGGCTCCATCACACGTAACGGTTACTTGGGAAGACAGAACACCATAGCTCCGAATGACCCCTTTCTTTCTTTTCCCCAAGTGTTATATGCTGAACATGACATCATATGTTATGGAATATCCCTTTGGGCAGTTGGGGTCAGCTGTCCTGGCTGTGTCCCCTCCCAAGGCCTTGACTCTGCATAAGCACTGCTCAACCATAACAAAAACATCGCTATATCAACCCTGTTTTCAGCACAAATCCAAAGGGTAGCCCCATACTAGCTACTGTGGAGGAAATTAACTGTATCCCAGACAAAATCAGCACAGAATGTTATAGTGTGTATTTCCCCTCTCAAAACTGCTACTCAATAGAACCTTCACATTTAATCTCTTTCTTTGTAGCATTCACTCATTCCCTTTATAAAAGTAATATCTTTTGATTCAGTATTATAAATGACGGGTTACATTAAGACCTAGGGGCCTCAACTGGATTCATAGAACTGCTGTATAGGACTTCTATATTCATATCATAGGAAAGATGGAACTACACTCAGTCTTATGATACAGCACTAAAATAAAGACATTGACAATGAACAAAGCTATCCAGAAAACAGTCTAGAATAGCTTAGTCTAAAATAGTCTAGAATCCTAGTGTGAAGTCAGCTATTTACTAGG
>NW_010549930.1:0-25826 GCF_000687285.1 Phaethon lepturus | reverse complement strand
AGTACCTGAGGCAAGCGGAGGCTGGAGTCGGGCTTCAGGCGCCCTGACAGTGCGTGGGCCCTGCTGACACCGTTGCTGTTCAGCACCTCTCATCTAGAAGAAGTCCAAATCGTACAGCACGCCATGCATAGCAATCGCTTCTTCCAAAGTGAAGGCATACGTGCAAGATGAAAGTAGTTGGGCTTGACGTCTGAATCGAGTTCCCATTTAAGATCTACCAGGAGTTTTCTCTGCCTGCCTTAGCACAGCTACAAACACAGGAGGAGGAAATACAGAAAGTTAACATGATCACATTTGTACTTGCCCAGTAACTACAGCTTTCTTGTATTTGCATTTATATAGGGGTTCACACTTGGTAGAACTTGAGGACCAATATATTTGAGTCTGGGGATGTGTATGAGTTACATAAAAGGTTACTGTTTCTTCTGCTGACGTGAAAATCCAGCACTTAGGGACTTACACTCATTGTAGAAGTCTTGACCAAGGTTTCTTTATTTGTTGGAGACTCTAAAAGTACCTAGAAACCCTGATTGTGGCCACGTGACCTTTATATGAGATTATATAAATGCCTATTTATCAAATTTCACTCATCAAAACCAAACCTGTTAAATCTAATAGTGTCCTTACTGTAGTACTGGATTATTGCAAATTCAGTGAACAAATTCCTGCCCAAACATATGTTAGATCTTTCTTCCCAGAGTTAGGTTATTTTCACTCCTAGAGACAAACAAAAGGAAGCTGGAGCCTTGTAGCTGATAAAAATTGTCTTTATATTGTTAGAGAGAACCAACTGTAAAAGACATTTATGTTTACCACATGTATACACACAACACCCTGAGGATAAACCTAGGACATGCTGAAATAAAAATGGGTTCAGGATTTTTTCCCCTCTTCATGTTGTAACAAAAGGATACCATTTTGTCATGTAGCCAGGTGGTGTAGCATATTTAAGAAGCATTTACCATATTCCATTTGGAAATTTCTCTCTTAGAAACAACATACAAAATTGATTTCTACAGCTTATCATACAGCTGATAGTGTGCTTCTTGCTGCATACTGCAACAAAATACCTGCATGACATTATAAGCTATAACAGGCATGATATTATTCACTTACCACTAACTTCCTTTCAGTGTCAGCCTGCTTAATGCTATCACTGCTTAAAAAGAGTTAGTTTGGACTCCAGAAGCTCCATACATTGGTTACCTAATACAAAATAAAGTATTTTACACTACTTTGACCTTTGAAATTCAATGCATTTGTGAAGTTAGTTGGTGTTCTGTAGTTGCCTGATAAACATTTGTATCCAAACAATGGATACAAGTCAGCTGGCTCAATATGAGGAATACTTGCACTGTGAAGAGAATTCAGTACAAGCAGTGATGTATTGTCAAAATAGTTCTTAGGGACTTTATCTAAAGAAAAATGTTCATAATTACATTAATAAGTTATACAGTTAGTTTCAGATGGGTATTCAACCTCATATAGAAATAGCTTATTATGGTTTAAATGAAACTGAAGTGACATTAGCTAAATCAAGAGAATTTACTTTGAGGGTAAAAATGACTATACATGTTCTTCTAACACCTGAATTTAGGTAAGTGTAGTTCTCAGTTAAGAGAGGTTCCTAGAATAGTAACTCATACCTGAATCAAGCAATTGCAAGCAAGCATACAAAGTTATCCTTTAGTCCACAAGAGAGAGGAATTTGTTCACTGACTTTGCAATAATCCAGTACTACAGTAAGGACACTATTAGATTTAACAGGGGTCCTGGTTTCAGTCAGGATAGAGTTAATTTTCTTCACAGAAGCTGGTGTGAGGCTGTGTTTTGGATTTGGGATGAGAAACTGTTGATAACGTGCTGATGTTTTGAGTTGTTGCTAAGTAGTCAAGGACAGTCCAGCTTCTCATGCTGGCCTGCCAGCGAGCAGGCTGGGGGTGCACGGGGAGCTGGGAGGGGGCACGGCCAGGACAGCTGACCCAGACTGGCCAAAGGGATATTCCCTACCATATGATGTCATGCCCAGTATATAAAGATGGGACGAAGAAGAAGGAAGGTGGAGGAATGTTTGGAGTGATGGCATCTGTCTTCCCAAGTCACCATTACGCGTGATGGAGCCCTGCTTCCCTCGAGATGGCTGAACACCTGCCTGCCCACGGGGAGTGGAGAATGAATTCCTTGTTTTGCTTTGCTTGTGTATGCGGATTTTGCTTTTCCTGTTAAACTGGCTTGATCTCAACCCACAAGTTTTCTCTCTTCTACCCTTCTGATTCTCTCCCTTGTTCCACCGTGAGGGAGTGAGCGAGCAGCTGCGTGGGGCTTAGTTGCTGGCTGGGGCTAAACCATGACAACAGGGCAGTAAAGCTTAAATATCAAGTTTCAGAGGTATGTGTACAAGGCTGATTTCCTAGCCCAGTCTCACTTCTAGAAATGCAAATTCTGCAGATACATTCAAACTTACTTGCTAAGGGAACAGCATGGCAGCCGTGCCACACAAAAGCTAATGATATGGAAGAAACTCTGGAGCAGTCACTCCCCACAGTAAGTGCACATGAACATCATCAGCTGTTTGAGTCCTAGGCCAATTCTGAGACAGAAAAGAGTATATAACAAAGCATTAGTGGAAAAAGTGACTTACATTTTAATATGTAGCTACATACAGACATGATTTTACAACATAATGGCGATATTTTTATACCTTCCTGTAATTGCTCATTGCTGTTACTGGATGACTTTTAGCTTTATTTCACGCTTTCTCCACATCATTATACTAGCATTAGCCTGTTCTTTCATACAGTATTTATGATGTACCTTAGACAGTGTTTATTTAGTAAGTGACATGAAAAAAGGAGCAATAAGGAGCTTTTAAACAGAAGAATAACTTTCAGCTTTAGCATTTGCAGCCAGCATTGCAATTGAAAGTATTATTATTTCTTACATACTTCTCCTAGAGCACATCTACCGTGAAAGCTCAATGAATGCTTATGCAAACAGTGAATGAGAAATCTCCATAGGTAAAAGTTTAAACCTTTATTTTTCTTATCAAAAAGTGATGAAGACATCATTCTCAAATCCAGAGTATCACCCCAGTAAAAGCAGAGCAGGTCTTTTAAAAACAGAGAGCTTAACGAGAGATGTATAACACCTTTTTTTTTTGTCCTAACAGCTGCTATAGAAAAGTGGCATTACTCATATACCACAAAAATCATGACCAGATCACCTTTCCTCTCTCTCCTTGCATAATCTAGTAGAACAATACGGCCAAAAAACTTGCCATCACAGCGCATTACTCAGAAAAAAATTAACTAATTTAACCTAGAGATATGCACAAAAACTTACTAGTTTGCCTCTTTATAGAATAGTTATCCTTTATACCACAAAGTATAGTACAACCCAAACCCCCATATCCTTCTTTAACCATAGTCACTCATTCTCCTCCTTCCCCCTGCACTTTTTTATCTGTGAAAAGTAAGTATTTTCAGGGGCTACCTATTAGCAGCATTCACAGCCACAAATCACACATACACAAAGGTAAAGAGAAAGTCACAGACAATATTATTGACTTACCCCGTTGTTCAGTAATGCTAACAATCTCTTGACAGCACAGAAAAGAGCTAACATGGACAAAGTAGTTTTCTCAAGACATTCATAGACTTTACAAGGGTTCTAGAAAGCGTAAGAGTAAATAGGGCTTTGGGGTTGCTTTCCTGAGAAGGAAACACAGGTTTCATCATGCAAATACCTTGCTAAGGAAATGACTTTATGCAGTATGTCAAAGTCATTAAAGTACAAATAAAGAGAACTAAATAGAAAACTAACCGTGAGATTCAGGTTTTCTCCCTTGGTCATTTGTGCAATAAGCACTGGCAATATTGCTATCTACTGATTGCTTTTGAATTTCAAGAGGGTAGACTGCTGAATATTCTTCCTTAATCATTGCTAGAAAATGCTAAGTTTCAGTGGTTTTGTATTAATGATGTGAAACAGTCATTACTGTCAGTCTAGGACCTAAGGGAACTTGCCCTGCTCCTGGATATTCATGTCAACAGTAAAACATGGCAGTGATTTCAGTTTAAGTGGAAGGCCAGTATATTCTTTTAGATGCCTATCATTTCTCTGTGTATGTATGTCTTCATCCCTATGTGATGTGTGTAAACGTAATACATCAGTAGTATTTTCTGCCTGGGGCAGCTACATCCACCCATTGAATCTCTTCTGTAATCACCTGAAACTGTTTCCCTGCTGAGTTGTGTGTCTGGCAGCCTGATAGCCAGGGAAAGACTGTCTTCAGTGTGCAGCACGCAAACACAGATGTTTATGCACAGCAGCATGATATAATGCAATAGCTCCAATGCTTGTCTTTCTCTTTAAAAAAAAGTCCACATAATGTTTTTAAAGCACATAATCATCAATATTCAAGCATTTTCTTTTAAAAACTTACTTTTTATGAAGTTGTTAGGAGTAGGAAAGTGGATCAGAAGAAATACTCAATGCTAAGTATAGTATAATGAGAGTAATGTAATTCACCTTTCCTATTTGTATTGGAAACCTTGACAGACCAAGAGAAAAAAAGCACTTGCTTTTGCTGTTAAAATACTGTTTCTTGGTGACTGCTAGAGTGCCTGGTATATGCAATCTTCCAATGTTCTTTGTCTGCAAAGAGAGATCACTTTAAATTATGCTATCTTTCAGTGAGATGACTGAATTATATTCTCTCTATCTGGTAACGCCCAAAGAAAGATAGACATATTTAAAAAGAAAATCTGACAGATAGTTATGACAGTCAAAAAATTTAGATTAAAAAAGTAACCATCCTTCACAATATATTTCTCAGAGCCACAGGCCTCCATATCAAGCACAGTATTTGTGACTTACTGATAAATGCTTTACTTTGCTTTATCCTGTCTACTTCTGAGCTAAATACCAAAACTGGGTGGAAGGTAAACTTGTGTAAAGTAGCAGACAGATCTTCTCCACCTCTGAATGATGTTTTGATAGCTCTGTATGCTTACAAATTGCTGGGGTTAGATGTTCTTACCAGGAGTCTAATTTACAGAAATTAGTATGGAAAAACACAAGTAAGTTTTTGTTTTAAGTAGATAGTGGGAAACTTGTACCCTGGAAGTGGGAAAAAGTCTGCTGGTATAAAGTCCCCAGATGAGGAGCGTATCGGGACGCTGGTGAGCAGTGTGCAGAGTACCGCCGTTCTCCAGCCGCTCCTGAAGAGTGAGTCCCGAGCTGCTGTAATTTCTTCTCTGTCTCAGGGTCTGAAGAGGTCACAGTTGATAAGACATTCTGGTCCCTGCATGATTCACTCTCCTTCCTGGTTTCTTGATTAACCCTTGATATCTCAAGCAAACAAAACCCATTGAGCCATGGGTCATCTATGCAAGCACCCTGCCAGTGCTAGTTTTTGCATATCAGGTGTATCTTGTGATGTGTTATTAAAATAAAGCTGTATCTGCATAAGGAAAATGCACCAATTTAACTTAAATCAAATTTTAAACCAATTTAAACTATAGTGAGGCATTGTATGAACACTATTTCAGTTTGACAGTGGCAGGTTAGCTTCAATTTAAACTGATTCTAACCTTCGGAGACTAATCTGATATAAGGCAGCATCCACATAGTCATTTGTATCAATTAGAGAACAATTTAAGGTAAACAGGGGCAAACTTCTCATATAACTGGTGCCTATCAGTTTGAATTTCCTATCTGATTGAGTCTTGGCAATGAATAAATTGCCAATGAATAAAACCAGACAAAATAAATGGAATTCTGGAGTCTGTAGGCAGTTTGCTGCTTGGAGGACAAGACTGCTCACTACTCAGCCATACCAGTACAAGGTTAAAAACCAAAAAGGGTGACCTGAGGATGGATGTGTCTGAGGAGACGTGCGGTTGTCAGCATGCAGATGAGGACCTTGGCAATTCTCTTTGGCTTTATTTCCACTGTGCAGGAATTACCAGCAGGCTGTGGATCAGCAATCTCATTATTGCAAAGTCATGAATGTTCCTTCTCTCCTCATCTGTTCTTAGCGTGGATATATCGCAGGTGCAATGTACCACAACATTTCTTTGCAGCACAGCAATCTGAGTGTCAAAGAACAGAAGCAAAGGTGAACAAAAGCATTTTTACAAAATGGGTCCCGAAGAAATATTTTCTTGTTACTTCTCTAGTGAAAAAAGGTCATTATTTAGAAGTTTTTAAGCAACTATGATTTTTTAAGGAAGCCCATTGAAAAAAAAAAATCATTATCTCTCCCAAATACCAAAATATCCATTCTACCCCACTGATCCAGCTTAATATTACACTCTAGAAACCATATTAATTTCACATTTTAGGACCTGTGATTTATTGGTAGCTGTCTGTAAAAATGTATCATATTGTACCCAGATGAAAATACTGCATTGTATATACTGTGCATATTTTGTCTTTTTACTAGCAACACTGCCTTCAGGAAAGGTAGCAAGTTCTTCTCTACCCCTTTCTGCCATCACTTTTCCTGGAGCCACTGATGTTGATGTGCTGCTGTACACTCGCTTCTCTGCCAAGATTCCTGTTTCCTCACCTCACTCCACTTGATAAGCAGATTTCTTCAGGAATATCACATTCATGCAGGTGGTGGCTGGGAGATCAAAGCATTTGAAAGGCAAGCTGAAGCACGTTTCTTGGCACTGAAGTAATCAAGAAGGAAACTAAAGCAGAGGTTTTGGGTTCTTTCAGAAGGGAAAAAAAAGAGAAAGTCCCTGTTACATTTTTATTCCCCGTTAAATTGCCTATGCCATTTTATTTGCTTTTTAATCACTTTTAACCCATGATATGTTCAATATAAGGGCCAAATAACAGACAACTTAGAAGGCTGTCTGAGGACTGGCATGACGACATCTGTCTTACTGGCCCCTACAGCACTTTCCTGTTTCCAGATTTGGCTGTGCACGCTAACAGCAGGCCAATGGGACCAAGAGAAGTGTCTCCATGCACCAGCTTTACCTCCTCAGTCCCTTCCTTGGTTTCTGTGCAGGTCAGTGTGCCCCTTAGCACATCCATCAGAATGCCATTCTGGGCAAAGATCAGACAGACAGGGGTGTGGGAAGTGCCGCAGGGTCCTTCACCAGTGAGAAGAGTGTGGGGACCAGTGTTCTCCAAAGGGAGGAGCAATATGGTGAGTCAGATCTGCTGTGTACTCATATGATATTACAATAATATGTAGTTTCCATTAGGCTGAAAGCTAAGAAAAAGAGAAGTATGAAATGTAATGGCATAAGACAGCATAACAGACGGGTTGCCCTCTCAAATGACCAGAAGGAATGACAAGGAAGCAGTCTGCTTTAGCAAGATCATAGCTGAGAGGCTGTGACTAGTTATGTTTTAGATATACCCTGACTCTAAATTTAGCCTGATTCTTTCATCTCTCTAACCCCAAGTGGGGTTTCTCACTCTTCCCAGCATCACAAATTCCAAAGTCTCCTGGTAGGCAGTCAATTCTACATTTTAGGTTTTCTGTGATGCTTCCTACCTGAAAAGACAAGGCAAGTCAAAAAGATGCATTGATCTGATGAGAGATGCAGAGGGAGAAAGCTGGTTCAGGGCCTGAGAATGAATTCTTAAATTCTAAGCTTTAGCTAGCTTCTATGAAGCATTTTTTTTCTCCTTTTCTTCAAATGTGATTTACTTAAGCCTAAATATCTATGCAAACAGCTGGTTTAGCACCTAAGCTCATTATACCAGTTGAGGATCTGGACAAGTTACATTCCAAGTGATTCCCAAACTACCTACTTTCACTGCCATTTACTTAAATAGCCAAACCTATTTTGAGAGCACAGAGTACTTATTTCTGCTACTGTATTTATGTCAAAAGTTTTAACAGTTCTAAATATATCTTCAGTCTCCCAAGACACCTAGGTTTTAAAAGCAAAATATAGCAGAAACCAAAGGCTCTAGTTCTGACATGAAAAGCAAATAACAGAACTAAATCTCGTATCTTTTGTCAGTTCAGGTATTTAATACTCTGTCATGGTCAATAGAAAGCTTGAGGTTGCTCAACGGAATACATAACCTGATGGCCTAATTCTCCACTATTTTACTCTTTATGGAGTCCTGAATTAAAGTAGAGTTTAATACTGTCCATGAAGTGTCCCTTGATTCAGATTTTCAGGTGTCAATGACTAAACATCCTGAGGTATTGATATGCAGCCTTCACAATGTTGTGAACCATATTTTTGAACCATAGGATAAACATATATGAAGCTGCATCTGCCTACTTTCTACTCCAGGGAAAGAAGTACCTACAGATCTGTTTAGCAAAAAGCTAAGGAAACAAGTGTTTTCAGATTCACCACTTAAAAAGAGGAGATAGAGAATTTACCAGTTAGGAGAATCCACCCAATGCAGTTGCTGCATTTTGGACAACTGGAAGATTCTTCACATTGTCGAATGTTCAAGGAGTTTCCAAAGACTGATACATGCCAAAACCTGACATTTTTCAAGAGAAGAAAAACAAATCGAGTCACATTTCTTGGTGCTTTTTAGAAGAAAAATATTGACTTTGATTGCATCTGAAGACAAGTCGAGTCTCATTTTAAGCTGTTACTCTTAAGTTTTGAAGTTACTTTCTCAGGGGGCTGTATTTCACAGCAAGTGGATATATATAAAACTGAAGTTTTATTGGTGGGAAGTGTTGTTTTTTTTAATTATTGTGCTGGTTTTAGCCATAGTGAAGTCTGTTTCAGTGTTCAGTGTGCATTCTGGAGTACAGGAAGAACTCACTGTACTTCTGTCCCTGACAACTCTTGAAGCAGTAGAGACAACTAGCTGAGTCATCTTACAAAGAGGAGAAAATGCAGTCACCAATTGGATGCTACTAACCAAATTCAATAGATGTGTCCCCCCAAGTCTGCACCTGAAAAAGCAGAGAGGAGGAAAACACTGGTAGAGACTCTCAGGGTCAGAAGATAGGATGAAAGGCCAACAGGTTTCCTGAAGGTTATCCACTCCACTAACCTTCTTCTTTCTGTTTAGGGAGATTTGGAGAATTGTATTTTGTGTTATAATTTGCCCAAGGAGCCGTGTGAACTAATCCATTAATTTTTTTCAAATGCTTAATGCTCTGGTGAATAAAAAGCGGTGGTTGTGATATGTTCTCTACAAATTATGTTTCCTTTTACTTAATGCCATAGCACCATGAGCAGATAAAATGCTGACACACCTGGACTGCTTTGCTCCTGGTGTGTGTCCAAATGAGGGGGCTTGCTTGTGTCCCTGCTCTAGCCCCAAGGGATGATACAAAAAAACTTCATTTATGAGTAGGTAACAGCATACAGAGTATCCTGAGAGAGGAGCTCTATTAGTGTGTCTGGAAAGACTTTCCTCAGCCCTTTTCTTTTTTTACCATTCATGCTCTGTGACCCCTCATGCAGCTCCTCAGCACCTACTCTAATCTCAGTGCATCAATATCTTCTAGCAAGCACACTGATATGTTGTATGTGGTAGCACATGATGGTGGGAAAGATGAGAAAGGAAAAAAGATTTCAAAAACCTCAAAGGAGGGAGCAGCATACTCACACCCAAACTACTTAAGCTCATTTCAAGGTCCATGTCACCCTGTCAGGTCCTGGTCATGATCTCAGGTCAACTGCTCTGACATGACAAGAGCATAATCAAGTCCTTGCTGTCAAGACTTTGTTCACCATCTTTGACATTTCTGGAAGTGTGTTATGTGAGATGACCAACAAGAGTTAATTCCCAGATGGTCGTGACTCTGATAAGTGAAGGAGTCTGGCTGGTAAGTGGGCTAGAGGAGATGGTGGAGGACAGCTGGTGGCAGTAGGGAGTGTTGCCTGATGACTCTCATGGAGAAGAGTGTGAAGGATTGGACTCTCTGGGGAAAGGGATCTCACTGCTTGCTCTCCCTGTTGTAATCTTTAGGGTTTCTGTGGTCAAGGCCATGGCTAGGGAAGGTCCCTGCTGCACAGGTGTAGTACCCCATCCACTGCTTTGTGGATACTCTAAATGATTTTCTCTGCCACCCAGCCCAGAGTGTATCACTGACATTTTTTTTTCTTTTTCTTTGCTCGCATGCTCACTCAGAGGCTGCACAAATTGCCCTCTGCTTTGGATCTCCTGAAACGCTTCATCTGAAGGAGGAAAGCTCCCTTGCCCTGAGCAGTTATTTTTGTCCTTAGTCTCATTACAGCTTTTTTCTCCTTCCTTAAGCACTACCTCCATGTTTGTGTATACCTGACTGGGACATCTGCACATCAATAAACTCGGGAATGAACCAATGCAGGTTTACCTTGGCAAAGCTTGGGCCTCACAAAAATCCCCTCTAGAAGGAGCCTCTTGTTAGAGCATTTTAGACTGAGTAGCAGGCTGAAGACTTCCTGCACATGTGGCTCAATACCAAGTGAGCTGTGGGGTTTTTTAAGAACAATGTCTCATGCTCGCAGTGGAGCTTGGTGTGAACATGCAGTGACCATATTACAGGGCCTTGTGAAATGTATAATGGTGAACTTGAGCCCTTTATGGAGAAGGAGACTACACTTTCAGAACATATCTAGGGGTTTCTGGAAGCACTGTGAGGACTAGGTGACCATCAAGTTTGCCCTGCAGATAATAAACAGATAGAAAGATAATAAAAGATAATAAAGAACCACTCTATGTTGTTCCCAAATAGTTTTCCAAAAGTTAGGTATTTAGTATTGAAGCCGTCATAAGGGAACTTTTACAGAGCTGTATTAATCGTTAGGTTAACCACCATAACTTGCCTGTCTAATATAGTTTTGTTATTTAGATAATGTCCTTGACGTAGGAAAGAAAAGCTCTGAAAGAAGCTGTTCCAAGAGAGTCTTTGAAGTACACTTCTGGCAGTGCTTTTTCTGTTAACAGACATGTAGAATAGAAACAAAGGACTTCTCTTTGTGTTTCATACTAAATCCAGAGATTGCAAACTTATTGGATTCCTAGTTCTTCTGAGAGAGAAAGAAAGAAGGAAGAAAAAAGGAAGGAAAGTAGAAAATACCCCCGAATTAAAAAATATTAAACCCCCCCCCAAAACTGTTGGTTTTTTTGGTTCTGGGTACTTTTTCTTCTCCCTATAACAATAGTTGCTAAATATTTGCCTCCACAGCTCTGCTTGAGAGAATTTGTCCTTAACTGAGAAGTAGCTATGTTAATAATTGATAGCATTTGTGACTAACAACATAAAAAACCTTTCATAAGAAATATTTCCCCATACACAGTAGTGTCATATGGTCAGATGACCAGGCATGTGAACGACTCATACATGGTCTCATGAGTATGCCCCCCACCCTCCAAATTAATGTTGGGGTTCCTGAGCCCAGTTTTGCTGTCTGAGCTTCATGTGTTCTTGGCTTAACCTCAGCTTGCAAAGGGAGAATATCACTGGTAAGTGTTTTAAGGTTCTTTTGGGTCTGGAGGGTGGGGAAATTTGATGGTACATTGCAGTCATTCCTCTTCTGTCTCTGGTAAGCATTGATAGAAGGCTATTGACATTTAAAGCATTATCAATGGGTAGCTAAGTTGGTGCTTACTGAGAAGGATGCGGGAAAACATTCCTCAGAACATTTTTAGTTAAGGTTCTGAAAATACAAGCAGATGCCACTACATCTGTTACATCCTCTTCCTGTGTTTGAGTACCTCTCTCTGACCACATTAGCTGGAGATTTCATTCAGAGGAAAGCAGCAACAAACAGATATTTCCCCTCACTTCAGCTCCCAAGCCCTTAGGATCTGGAAAACAAAGAAATAGTATTTAAAAGATGCGAATATATCTTACAGCTTACTTACCAAATCCAAATCCAAACTGTGCATATGTTAACTATTAGTATTTACACATGTGATGCAGGAGAAACTTATTTTAATATATTTTGGGTAAATGGCTAAAAATGTATATGCTAACAACAATGCGGCTGAGAGACCTCGGAATCTAAGGAAATAGCTGTTCTCCTGTGTGAGAAACATAAGGGACAAAATCCATTACGCGGTTTATATGGCCAGTTTCACAAGGAGAATAGCAAAGGAAAGAAGCAGTAAGTGACTAAGTAGGAAGCAGCATTTCTTCATAATACTGCTTGCAGTCACAGAACAGTTATAGGTCATTCATAACAAGAAATGATATGTCTGCTTTGTTACTTCTTTTGTAGAAGTAATTCAAGCATTTTTTGTATATATTTGTTTAGCATGTTGAATTCGTTTTCCTGGCTTTGAAATATTTCTATATATCTATTAGTAGCATTATTCTCATCATCACACGCTTAGAACATAGAGAATTATAGAATTAGCGCCTAAGAGCTGTGAATCTTAATTTAAAATAATGTTGTTGCTGATGTTGATTTATCGAGGCAATAATTTTCAATATCTGCACAAGTTCTCTTTTTTCCTTTTGTAGCATTGATACTACAGTAAATCCCAATGGAATAAATTCTGTGTTGCAGCCAATGGAATAAAACCAGCACAGTGTTTACAGACAGTTTTTTAAGTGCCAAATATCAGGGAATCTGTTATAAAAGTCCCCAAGAAGCTCTGTTAGGAGTCAGGAGAATATATACATGATAAAGGAGAGCCTAGAGAAGAGAACACATTTCATAGTTACACATTGAGCAATACTTCCCTGTTTAATTCCTTTAAAACAAGGTATGCGTACCAAGAAAACAAGCAATTAAATCTAAAAAAGGGAGATTGGACTACAGAGACAAGAATAGGCACAGCATAGGACTCCTCCTTATAATTGCTCTTTCAGGTTCAGGAAATCCTGAGTTCCTTTCTGCAGAGCTGCAACAAAAGACTTGAACAACATTGCTTTTCTCTCCTCCAGACCCTTCCTGTGTCTCTAATTTAGGTGGCTTCGGGTGGCTGGGAAGACATGGGAGAGTGTCTGAGGAAGAGGAAGGAAGCCTCTGCTTCCTACAGGTGCGGTTCCAAAGACAGGTCACCTCTACCAAAGGCTGCAGCCGCCACCGCCTCCCCGTGGCCTCAGGACGTGCTGGATGTCTTGAGCTGCCACTGGACTTCTCCACAAGCTGATTCAGATTGCTTAGCAGAAAAGTAAGCTTGCAGAGGCAGCAGGTAATTTTGTGTTGGATTTGTGAATTGAATTTGCTCATAGGATAATCCTGTGTGTAGGAGAACTGACACAAAAGATGGAATCACGCCACGTGCATGGGAACAAAGAGGGGAGCATGGTCAGGTAGTGCGGGGAGAAGAGAGTAATGGAGAAGATCAGGGGATAGAGGTGGAGGGAAGAGGAGAGGAGAGGACAGGTCATGAGACCTAGTGACAAGCAGCTTGTTAGTGCTAACTACTAAGCAGGTTACCACGGGTGAGAAGACCATCAGGATCACCAGAAATGTGACTTCACTGCCTTCACTTATCAGTGTCTCCAGTATCCCAAGTGCTCCCTCACCTTTACTCATTTCAGGACTGGTCACACACCTATATAACTGTCTTGCATAGGAAAAGTTTTGTGTTTCAGGATTTGAGCCAGCAACCCTGTTCAGTGATTTTTGGTGGCCTATCCACATGCAGTGAATTACAGCTTCCCAGCAAGGAGATTAATACGCTGCGGCACAGCTCACCACCAGCCCCCCCCCCAGCCGTGACTGGCTGCTGCAGAATCTGTTTTTAATTTCACAACTTCTAGGATGAAAGAAGAAATCACAAAGCTGAACTCTGGCAGGGAGCATTGTAGGGCAAACAATCCGGGACAAGAGCTGCTTACATTACCATTGCCATCAAAAATTTACTCCCCTGTAATACATTACCATTGCCATCAAAAATTTACTCCCCTGTAAGCATTCTACTTGCTAAGCTATCATACAGGTGGGGAAAGGCAGCTCCAGACATGCCTCAGAGACAGCCCCCGTTCACCATACAACCAATATTAATCCTGGTCCCAGCTATCTCATTCCCCTGACACGGCGAAGGAAACCTTACTCAAAGTTTTGGTTTTCCAAACTTTTTCTGAGCTTTTGAGCTGTGTCGTAGGCACACCACGACTGCCTGCCAAGCCTTTTGTGTTTGCTGTAGGATCGAAGTCTGCAAAGCCTGTGTCTATAACAGCAAACCAAACCGTTCCAGAGTGTGTTCCTACACACTGCAACTCATGTCTCTGTGCTGTACAATTGCCAGTGGTTGCTGGTTTAGACCTAGACTGGTCATCGGTCTTACAAACATAGGCCTTGGGCATGGGTCAGACGTTAATATGGTTGTGGACCATTTCCACCAGGCAGTTTGGATGAAGCCATCCGGTTTTGAAAGGTAAGGTGATTGTATGTTATGAAGGTGGGCTGTGCTGTTCCAGTTGACTTCAATGTCACAGAGCTGTCCTGGGCTTGTTTAACTTACTAGCAGAGATGCAGGAAAAGAATTGATTGTATTTTGGGCTTCCTGCGTTAATGCGCAGTGTTTAGTACTAGGGATTAATTTGGACAGAACCAAGCCTAAATAAAGGTCCCTCATGCATAAAGTCTACCTATTTGCAGTTTTTTTTTCAGAAGAGCTACAACGAGAGTTTATTATGTTGCTGCCTCATGCATTACAAGGGACATTTTTTAACTGAATTGACAACACAATTAAGCAAAAAGTTTCATGCCAATGGAGGACAAAATTGTGTATTTTGGGGGCTTTTTTTGGAAAGCCATTCAAAAGAGAAAATGCTAAAGCTCTCCTTTCTTTTTCATTAGGAGGAAGAAACATTATTTCATTATTTTTTATTCTGTTTGTTGTCCTTAGTGTCAGTTCTGACTTTAAAGTCAATGTCTACCATAAGACTGCTAATGATTTTTTTTTCCCTAGACCATGCAACCGCTTCTTTAGACTGTTACTTCTTTTTAATTGACTTGCTAAGGTTTCTTCCAGAAGCTTATTTTCTTTTCTTCTCCCTTTCTTTTGGAATTCAGAGAAGGCCATTTGGACTGATTTCAGTCTCTTAGAGATTTTTGAAAGATTTCAGAGGAAAAGATAGGACTAAAACTAACTGGCAAAATCGATTATGTTAAAGTTTTAGCTTTTAGTTTAGGCAATTTTGACAATAATGCTGAAAGGGTGTTGGAAAATGTCACAGTCCAGTCAGGAGACTGCAGTATAATGTGTGGTGAATAAATAACACACCAAGTGACACTGATAAAGGAATTCTGGGGAAAATGATACCCCTTTACAATGTTGTCAAATTATTATACCCCAATTTCTGCTACCACTTACATCGAACGAAGTCTGCAGCAATTTCACTGACTTAATGTCAAGATTGGATTCTTTATTCCCCATACACAATCTTTTGACAAAAGGTGAGCCTCACTGGGGTTATTTCAGTGAGAAACAGAGACCACTCAAGCTGTTGGTGAAGGAAGGGATGCCAGAAGCTGAGGGATCGCTGTGACTGTGTTCAAAAAACGTGTGGATGTGGCACTTCAGGACATGGTTTAGGGGACATGGTGGCGCTGGATTAATGGTTGGACTTGATGATCTTGAGGGTCCTTTCCAACCTTAGTGATTCTGTGATTCTGTGATTCTGTGACTGCGTTTTGCCTAAGCAGTGGGTGCATGGCACAGAGCGCTGGCACGTCTACCCCCACAGCAGCCAGCAGTGTCATACCAGGTACCGGAGGTCTGGGCGTCTGGGCTTATTGCCCGTGAGAACTGTAGGGAGGGGAGAAAGTGAGCTGAGGCATTTTGACATCCCCTGATAACAATATATGTGCTAGTAAATATATTTACTCGTGTTTTACAAGATATAAGTAGTTCATCAGCTCAGACTGGGCACTTTACCTACATCTTGCATGAAAAGAAAAGGCTTCAAGTATGACCCTTAATCCTGAGGATTTGAATGTAGTCCTGAGGTTACCACTTTTTCTGCAACCTACATCATCTTAGTTCTCTGCCAGTATAATACCTTTCAGCTTCATGAGCTGATGTAGCACAGCTGTGAATCAGGTGCGATGTTCTCCCATCACCCAGCTGTTCCTTGGGACAACTGGTACGTACAGACAGTCCCACGTCAGTCCTCCTCCTCGGAGGGAGGCTGAATTAATACCCTTCAAAAGATGATGATGCTCAAAGGCCATCCTATCCAGTAGTACTTGGGATAATGACAAAAAATAAAATTACATTTTAACAGACTTTCTATGAAGGAGGCGGGGTTAGCATTTCAGTTTACCTGCATGCTTCCCAAGAGACGTGTCATTTCTTCTTACCTGTGATTTTGCTGTGAATTTCTTCAAGCACCACCTCCCAATCCAATAAACAAAGAAAACTCCAGGCCTCCTAGGAATTTTCTGTTCCTTAATGCATGAATATGCTGGAAAACATAGTTGGACATTTGTAAAGCCAGGAAAATAGAAATAAAACGGCTTGCGTTAATCCCAGGTGAAATGTTGTTGGCTGTCATGAAAACTGAGTTTTGTCAAAAGCACACCTTGAACCAACGGGAGAAATTACTGAATATCTGACCAATTCTGTAGCAGAAATATGTTATTACTTTGTAATAAACCTAATTTGATCACATTTGAGTCCTTTTCTTTCCATGCAAGGTGTACATAAAGTGCTCGGTCTGAGCTGATGAATTACTTTTATATCTTCCACAGCACTAGTAAATGCAGCAGCTCTTTTTTTAGAGGCAGTTTGGCCTCTAAAGGGTCCCCTATCGCTACACGCTTTCCTTTATTCTCAGAAGATGAAACAAGTATTTGATCACACTGGTTGAGGCAGCAATCCTAGCCTAACATTTTTCCCCACATAGGCTAACCCTGCATTTATGTTACCAAGTAACAAATAACTCAGAGAGCATAAAGTGCAGAAAGCAAAAAACGGTAAAGGCAACACTTCCTCCCCGGCTTTTGAGGAGGGAGGTGGGTGCTGTTTTCTTGCCTTCGTCTCCTCATTGTTCACAAGCTCCCAGTTTGTCACCTGCCGTCTTTCACAGGGCACGAGCTTGGCAGAGTCCAAATGCCACACGCTGCTATTTTTGCCAGCAGGAGAACCCCTGGGTCTCTGAATGGATGTCCAGAAAAATTGCTTTTTATGATCTTTTGGTTCAGCTGGCTCTGCGGTGGAGGCCTGCTGCAATTGTTTGAACAGTTTGCAATGAGGAGGGCATAAGGAATAAATGTTCAGTGCCTCCCTTGGGAATGTAAGGAATGCATCTGCCTGTTAAATGTCTCAGAGTTTAATTCAAAGAGTGAAGCGAACCGCCCGTATGCACCTTATCCTCAGAATTTAAAATATATAGTCCCTTAGGTTGTTCAGGTTACACATTTACTTTTGCTTGTTGTTCTCTCTCAACTCTCCAAGGATTGTTCACCATCCAAATGAACTCCTGAAACAGATATAATAGAATATCTCCTTCTCTCTTCCAGGTAAGTGGTTTGGACAGCTTATGCATAGATTAAGCCCTCCAGCACCATGGCGATTCTGCTTGAGATGGCTGAGTACAGCTACACTCACTCCCCCACGGTGGGATGGGGGAGAGAATCAGAAGGGTAAATGTGAGAAAACTCATGGGTTAAGTTAAAGGCAGTTTAATAGGGAAAGCAAAAGCCACTCACACAAGCCAAGCAAAACAAGGAATTCATTCACCACTCCCCACGGGCAGGCAGGTGTTCAGCCATCTCCAGGGAAGCAGGGCTCCATCACGCGTAATGGTTTCTTGGGAAGACAGACGCCATCACTCTGAACGTCCTCCCCTTCCTTCTTCTTCCCCCAGCTTTATATACTGAGCATGAGGCCATATGGTATGGAATATCCCTTTGGCCAGTTTGGGTCAGCTGTCCCGGCTGTGTCCCCTCCCAGCTTGCTGTGCACCCCCAGCCTTCTCACTGGTGGGGTGGTGAGAGGAGCAGAAAAGGCCAGCACATTCTCCACCTGTTATTCCATCCCATTTAGTCATGCTCAGGTACCACACTATCCAATACAACTTCATTTACCACCACCTCTCTTCCCATCCTTTGATATGATATAATACACAGATATCATTCACTTAGTCTATGAACCATCCCTATAAAACATCTTTAAAATTTCCACAAATGTCCACAAAATGTCCATTGAGTTAATTTAGTCCGTGACTTTGGGCTCCAACTCTTATGGTGGTCATGCAGGACAGGAGAGGTGGTGTGTTGCATGGAGGTACTGGGCACCAAAGCCAACTCAGGTCAGGTCACTGCGGCACTTGCACTGCTTTTTGTAAGGCTTCTCCTGCATTGGTTCAGGTGGTTCCTGCTACAGTAATTCCCATAACATACAACTCAAATAATGGGTTATGAGAATTTAAATGTATTTCTACTACAATCTCCACCCCTGTCCCCTTTGGACCAGACCACCGGGTTTAATATTGCAATGAACTCCTCTCCTTGCCCCTGCTCTGGCTTGGACTTCTCCACAGACTGCAGTCCCTTAAGGTTGTAGCTGCTCCAAGTGGATCCTTATCTGTGAGCCACAGTCTCTCCAAGGGTATACCTGCTGTGGCATAGACTTATCCACAGCCACAATTGCTTTGAGGTGCACCTGTTCCAAAATGGCCTTATCCATGGGCCCCAATGCCTTCAGAAATATACCTGCTCCATCGTGGCCTTACCCACAGCTACAGTCCCTTCAGAAGTAAACCTGTTCCAACATGGCTTTACCCATGGCTGCAGTCCCTGCAGGGATATACCTGCTCTGTCGTGGGCCTATCAATGGCTGTACACTTTGAGGTGCTCCAGCACGACCCTGTGCAAAGACACTGATGCTTCAAGGTGTAGCTGCTGCTGCATGGACTTATCCACAGCCACAGGCACTTCGAGGTGTACCTTCTCCAGCATGGGCTTACCCTTGGGCCACAATCCCTTCAGAGGTATACCTGCTGAGGCACAGACATAACCATGGCCACAGACACTTTGAGATGTACGTGCTCTGCTGTGTGCTTATTCACGGCCCGATGCTTCAGGGTGTCCTGCTGCCACATGGACTCATCCACACACAGGTCACAGTCCCTTCCCCTCGAGTTCACACTGGAGTTCCAGCCTGTCCGGTACAGCAGCACAGAAACAGCAGCGATGCCCCGGCCATCTGCTAGCCCAGGGGCATGGCCACGCTGTTATCAAACTGTTCCCAGGCCCAGCAGAGCCAGACGATGAGCAGTACAGCAGCACGGCAGCAGTGAAAGCAAAAAGCAGCCACTAACGAGCACTGGACTCTAATATACGTAAGGAAAGCAAACCCATGGCAAGCACAGGGGCCTGGCAATTAATAGCTAAAGAGCAATAACAGCTACAAATTTGATCTAGCACATTCCAATCAAATTTGTCGTTATCTCGAACACTTCAAGACCCACATTGGGTGCCAAAAAGGACTGTCATGGATTGACCCCAGTTGGCAGCTGAGCACCATGCATCTGCTTGCTTACTCCCTCCAGGTGGGATGGGGGAGAGAATCAGAAGGGTAAAAGTGAGGAAACTCACAGGTTGACAGAGTTTAATAAAGACAGTTTAACAGGTAAAACAAAAGCCGCGCACACAAGCAAAGCAAAACAAGGAATTCATTCACCACTCCCCGTGGGCAGGCAGGTGTTCAGCCATCTCTGGGAAAGCAGGGCTCCATCACATGTAACGGTTACTTGGTTACTTACTCCAAATGTTCCCTGCTTCCTTCTTCCCCCAGCTTTCTATGCTCAGCATGACGTCATATGGTATGGAATATCCTTTTGGTCAGTCAGGGTCAGCTGTCCCAGCTGTGTCCCCTCCCAGCCTCCCGTGCACCCCCAGCCTGCTCGCTGGGGGGGTGAGAAGCAGAGAAGGCCTTGACTCTGTGTAAGCACTGCTCAGCAGTAACTGAAACATCCCCGTCTTACCAACACTGTTTTCAGCACAAATCCAAAACACAGCCCCATGCTAGCTACTGTGAAGAAGATTAACTCTATTGCAGCCAAAACCAGCACAGCAGACAGACCAGGTGCTGTGGGAGCAGGGAGAGCAAAGCGCTCTCTCAACATGGGAGCGGACTCTTCTTTGTTAGGACAAAGTAAGAAAGATGCTCAAGCTCTACTTGCTTTGTGTAAATTTGTGGAGCCACAGCTTCTAATGTGGGTTATTCTATAGTAAATTACTTTTAGAGCAAGCCAGAAATAATCAGAACAAAGCAGGCTATAGCTGCTGTCACCTGCTTTTACATCTCCAGTGGGAACTAAATTCACTGAAGTGGACTGTAAGAAATAGCAGGGGTGGCTCTGTTCCTTTTCACTTATGTCTGAATAGCTGGCTTCATTCTTCAGCTGAGTTCAGGCAAATTAACCTGTTGAGGGCAACAGCCATCTTCTTTTCAGGCTACTGGGAAAAACTTTAAATCCATTTTGTTTAGAAGCAGTGAAAACTGCAGCGGCCATTCACTGCCAAAGCAGTTCTGTTGAGGCTAAAGGACTGGGAAATAGGTTAACAAATGATAAGAGGGACGCATTGTCCAGTGGAGCTCTATTTGTCCCCAAAATGCCTCTGGCCTGAATTCAGACGATGGAAATGCAGGATATCCTGAGTGCAGCCCTCTGGATTCACCTGGGTGCTGGCACGGGAGGCAAAGCACACTGGATGGAGCTGCGTGTGTTCATCCCATGTACACTGGTGCGGCTAATCCACATGCACAACAGCCAGACTGCGAGCTGAGGCGTCCAAAGGAAAGGGCCACAGCACCAACCAAGCTGGAGGTCTGCAGGTCCAGCAGGACCCTCTGAACTGGCCAGTAGCCAACACTAGAGCAGGAGGCTTTAAGTGTCAGGTACTGAGCATTGCCTGAAAGCAATGGAGAAGATAGGCACTGCAGCTACAGGAGGGATCATGGGAGCGAAAGCAAAAATACCACGGCAGTGAGCCCTGAGAAGTCGGTGTGTCACCACAGCCGTTGCACGTATGCCCAGCCCTCTCGGGGATGGACTTGGACTTTGCTGCCAGCACAGGCTGCAGTGAGGAGTTGTGCTGGTGCCCAAGAGACTAATGGCTACTGGAGAGCTGCAATTGCTGCAGCTGTTCTTCCCTTAACACCCCCCTTCACCCACCACAGACGCAGTAATTCTGAGTAGCCCCCGACCTTCAGGCACCTGCTCATGCTACATGCACCCAGGCAGAATTTCTTGGCCATTACTGCCATTACTCTTTCCATCCTTGTCCACCTCTGGTCTGACATGTGAGCCAAAATCTAAGCATGCTTCCTGCAGCACATCATTCCATATCTTTTCTTTTTCTTTTGTTCGTTGGTCTTGCCACTGGAAAGAATGGCAAATTTCTCTTCAACAGCATTTTGCATTATTGTTGCACTCTACACTATCTACAGTTGTCTATATTTATTGTCTGTATTTCATCTTTTCTCTGCTGTATCTCAGAAATGCATGCCTGAGAGTTCATCATTTACTCAAGACAATGATAAAATATTTTATCGTGTTTTGCTTTAAAATTATAATGAAGAAATGGTGCCTCAGTCCAGAGGTGCTAGAAGCTCATAAACCATCGATTATTTAGTGCAGTAGTTGATGCAGGAAATTATTTACCTCCGAAGATTCCAGAATGGATGAGGAATCGTGTTCTGGGTTTATAGTAGGATGGCATCAATCAATGGGAAAAAGCCATTTCACTGACAAGCAATTTCTTAGCAGGTCTTTCAGTAAAAGACAATAAGTTACAAGGTGAGTAAGAAAAGATAACAGGAGATTTCTTCCCCCCACCCCACCTTGAGGAAGCCTATTCATATGAAAACATTTCAAGCAAAATAAAGCAGTTGGGACTGGCATAGGTAGGATGCTGAGCTAGATGGACCTGTCATGGGCATAGCCACCCTTGTCCAAGACAAGACTATCAGTAGTGAACCACATACCAACTAGACCCAAAGTCTTTTTAAGTGTTCTGTACTTACTACAACCACAGGTTGTTCAGAAATTATACAAAAGAAGGGCATTCATACAAAGTGGTTGCTAATGTTACATATTCCTGTACCTGCAGACATCGCTCAATCAGCAAACTTGATTTTGAATAAGTTATTTAGCAGCAATCAGTCACATTCAATCAAGAATAAATCACTGGTCACATATTTAATTTTCTGTCATAGTTCATCTTGGATTATAGATAATCCAAAGGCTGAGATACAGTCACATTTCCACCTCAACGGAAGCAAAGACCACTTCACTACATTTAATATTCATAAGGGAGGAAAATCCTCTCACTTTTGTGGAAATTTCACTCACAATGTAAAAAAAGACATATGACAGATGCTGTCTGATGGCGGCTCTCACCACATGACAATACTATAACTAGGGAGCAATTCCTAAAATTAGGAGGAGATTGTTTTTAAACAAATAAAAGAAGTAGTTTTTACACAGTGGATAGAAAAAATATGAGAGGAAAGTTGACAAACGGGAGTGAGGAAAGGGAAACAAGAGAAATTCGAATTAGGAAAATATTTTTCACAATGAGCGTGATTAAATCTAGGAACATGTTGCCCAGAGAGGCTGCAGAATCTCCATCCTTGCAGATTTCCAAAGCTTAGGTGGACAAGGGCCTGAGCAACCCAATCTAACATTGAAGTTAACCCTACAGTAAGCAGGATGTTAGACTAGGTGACCTCCAGAGATCCTGACCAACCTGCAGTAATCTGTGATTCTGCATACTTCTGGAATTTGTTGCTGAAGGGGGTTGGGGGATGCAGACCATATAAGCAAATTCAATAGGGGATTAGACAAACCCATTGACAATGTGTCCATAAACAGATAGTAAGGAAACAGGCAGGGATGTGCCCTGTAACATCTCTGCTGGTTATGGATGCTGGGGCTGAACAAAGGGAATAGTGGATAACACTATGCTCATGATGTCTCCTTAAGTAGTACCTCCTATTGACATAGCCAAGGGGCAAATACTTAGCAAATGAACAGTTAGTCTGATCCACAGGACATATCTTTTTATCATTAATTCTTCTTGTTTAACTTTTTTTTTGGCTGCAACATTACTGCTGCCGTGTCTCTGATACATTTCCTGGATCCTTCACTGTAGTCTTTCTGTTCATACGACCTGTCTTAAGTCCTTTGATCCGTTTCCTAAGTCTCTTCTGGTTTTCCTAAAAAATTCTAATGAAAACTCGGTCCAAATGTCTTAAAAAGCCTATCAAATCTGTCTATATTGAAAATTCATGACAGAAAAAGGAGAGCTGATGGATTCTTCTGTGCTGTCTTTGGTCTCATGGTAATCAAGGTGCATTTTGTTTTTAAACCCAGACTCTCCTTGCATTGAATAACTACCACTTACTGCCCTCTGCTAGTGCCTTGGAAATATTATCGTATTAGTTGTGACTCTAAGGATGATTTTGAGTCATGGACTCATCTGACATCACACCAAAGTGTCCAAGGCACTTCATTACGGGACTCTGCTGGTTATCAGTGTACTCAGATGTGGAGCTGCCTGTATGTGCTGTTCGAATGCAGAAATGGAGGAGGCCCTATGCAATGAAGAGCAACAATATGAACTCATCACTTGCAGATTACAAATGAAGTTCAGTGCAGAAGATGTGAGCATGGAGATGGAGGCTCTGGCAGACTGGAACTTACTGGAGGACATTGAAGCTCTGTATTTTGTGATTGATCCTGTGTCCATCTTAATAAAAGAATAGTGTGCTGTCTTGGTTAAGAAGAAAGAATAATTGTTATCCTGACCCAGAAAACAGGATAAAATTCAATGTATATTTAAAATTTTGCAAAAGGTTTTTCATGCTTTGATGGTTGAGCTAAATTAGAATGAAAACCTTAGGTAGCAAAGAAATATCTGTAAGCATATCTCAGCATACATTTATTAAGAAAAGCCTATAAAAAATGCTTACATTTAAACTTGTGTGTGAGGCAAGCTGACTTAACTATTCAGCAGGCCTCAAGTGCCCTCCCTAAGAGGCATTCTTTCTTGAGCTGGGATCTAAAGCCTGCACTCTTTAAGGGAGTTTGGCCATACCCAGATTGCTCCTGCCCTGCCGGAGACATTGTGGTTATCCAAGCTATGAATGCCTCCTGGAACTTCTGCTAGGCTAGCATGCAATCACAGCCTCTCTGGAGTAGTCCCATCTGTCTATAGCGTAATGATTCACGCATTATTCCTCAGTAAAGGGTAAGGAAAGTCATCACTCTGGGAATTTACAATCCCCTTTGGTCGTCCACTATGCCAGAACCATAACAACATCTTTCATTATTGTGCTCTAGTTTTAACGGATTATCCTTTTTATTGCTGGCTGCAGTTGCAGTTCTCAGAAATAAACCAAAAATTATTCATTATATTAAAAAATTCTCCAATCTTCATTAATGTTGCTCTCTTTAGTGTTATTTATTGAATGATTAAATTACCATTAGCAGATGGTAACTGAAGTATATAAAATGCAAATGCCTACAATATCAAGCAAGCATATCTTACTGACAAAATTTAATATAAGTGCACATCATGATTGCTCTTTTTTGTGCGCAGAATGGAAGATAATGGGGATGTGTACCGTGTCTCTATTAGATTAATTAATCTATTTATTCAACAAATAAAGCTGATGCCACTAGTTTAGTTAACAATATGGAAAGATAGGTGATATTGGAGCATATGGTCTGCAGCTAAAATGGACTTTGTTGCTCTATAATGGAACTTTTTCCTTGTGTTTCTTAATTTTAATGGTACACCACGAGAATCTTAAGGCATATTAGTAAGCCAGGTTGTAAACTGTTTATCAGTTTTATTCTGAAGCCTAGATAATCCCATTTTATAGACAAGACTCAAAACACAGTGATACAGATTCTAAATACTCGAATAATACAGAAAATGTTCTTTTTCTGGTCACCAGGGTCCTCTACATTCCCCATGCAGTTTGTTTGAACTTGTACTCCAAACCCACATTGACTTCACTGGGAATTAGAAAAGTAATATATATTCAGATCTGTAGCCTTTGCAGACTATAATATAAAGGTAATTGGAATCATATGGAATATCCCCATTGTCTCATCTCCTGATTCAGCAAGATTAGTTCTTCCTTTATGCATCTAATTCAGCGGGAGCCATCTGAAGAATCCTGAAAACATGAGGGTAACCGCACAGTGGGGACCCCCAACGCACACATTCTGTCTTAATGTACCTGGGGCGCAGGAAGGCTCCCTCTCCTCACAGAGACAAATGAAAAGTGCTTGCTTCAGTGGGGGTAGCAGTACCAAAATCAACCACCCTTCCTGCAGTCTTCCTTTCTTCTCTAATCAGCCAGCCTTTGCAAACCACAAAGCGCAGACACGGGGCACAGGGTTATTCCTTCTTGTGTGAGTAGAAATTTGTGATGCAGCCTGGATGTTACAAGCTTGCATTTGCTTAGTCGCACATTGTTTGTGACAAACGAAGGAGGCTAGCAGTAATGAGGAGAAGGGGTATAAACATAATGACAGCGTTACTGAACTGTTTGCACAGTCTGTATGTTGTATATACATGGTATCATGTTTTAACCCCATGTTTTTAACCAGCGGGCAACTAAGCACCATGCAGCTGGTCAGTCACTCTGCCATGGTGGGACGGGGGTGAGAATCAGAAGAGTAAAAGTGAGGAAACTCAGGGGTTGAGATAAAGACAGATTAACAGGTAAAGCAAAAGCTTCTCATGCAAGCAAAGCAAAACAAGGAATTCATTCACCACTTCCCATCAGCAGGCAGGTGTTCAGCCATCTCCAGGAAAGCAGGGCTCCATCACACGTAATGGTTACTTGGGAAGACAAATGCCCCCCTCCACCCCTTCCTTCTTCTTTGCCTCAGCTTTATATACAGAGCATGATGTCATATCATGGAATCACAGAATCATTAAGGTTGG
>NW_010549929.1:0-21413 GCF_000687285.1 Phaethon lepturus | reverse complement strand
GATTCATTCTGTGAAACAGACAAAATCCTGTTAAGTGCTAGTGCTAGTAAACTCCCTATATGATAGTAAAATAATCTATTCAGAAATCAGAATGCAGATTATAAGCAAGATACCCAAAATGGACTATGGGACGGAACAGAAATATTAGAGTTGGAATTTTTGCATTTAAATATTTTACATTGAGGGCCTCCACTTTATCAGCAGCTATCACAAAAATCTTTGCAGATTCATACAGATTCTTAGGGAAGAATAATTGTCATATATTCATAAACAAATCATATGAGAAAGGAGCTTAGATTGGTGGGAAATGGAAAGGAAGGCATATGGGATATGGTGGCTGAGGAACTTCCCAGACTTACAACAGACACTGAAGTTTGTAAGAGAACTCTGTTTATTTTCTCTAAAATAATTTAACTCAAATGGTCACTGGAGTGCATTGAACCTACACAAACTTTTTATTTTCATACTTACTGCCAGTAGATGACTTTCCATTTAGAAAAAGCTATCCAGTCTACTTAGAAAAAACATAGCCAGGACTGTGGTTGAAATAAAGTATCTCTATCCTGCTATAAATTTGACTTCTTTTAGAATTACGTTGCGTAGCTTTCCAGATCTTATCCACAATGAGTAACTTTCCTCAATCATTAAAAATACTTTTTCTAAGCTTATGCAATATGATTATTCGTCTTAGAAACACTGGAAAAGAGTCTATTCTATGTCTTGGCATAAAGCTTTCACTAGTCACAACTATTCAATATCTTCGTGCTGATCTTAAAAATTTCAAGTATATTTTCTTTGTTACTGAAGAATCATTTAGAAGTATACTTAAGATTCACTTGATCGCAGTTATAGAGCTGTACTGCACAGGAGATCCAAGCACATAACTGTAAAACAGAAAGAGCATACAGTTTCTTCCACTCTCCCCTTTTCTTTCCCCACAATCTCATACTTAAAAATATTATTATTTGACACAAAATAATTTTTAACTTCCATGAATGGGATGATGCTTGAATTCTGCAGAAAATTGTATGCTGACAGTTAATACATGACTCAGTTTAAAGGACACCTCAAGCTATTCAGATTTGCTTTGTGCTGCATGTTATAATAACCAATAGCTAGTTGGCAAACATACAACTGGGAAGAAGTGATTTATTAATGTTATAAAGTAGTTCCAATGTGGATTTACTAAACGTTCATAAGAAGCTAAAGTATCATGAGTTACAAAGACAAACAACACATCTGGGATTTCCATTTGTTTGTATTAGAGCTAGTATAAGTCTACTGTTTTCTAGTGAGATAAATCCTGACAACCTCAATAAGAGAACAAAAAACTCTGCGTAACAATTACCAAAACAAACACATGACAAGGATCATAGTAGTTCCTTCTAGTGCTAAAAACTATAAACCAAACAATGCAATCAACCTAAGGCCAAAGTCTGACTGTTGAAATTGAATTACTTCAGGGCACTTAAATCTCAAAATGCAGGTCATTTTATCAAGGTCACACTTTTCATGTGGGAAAAGATTAACATTGATATCCACTAGATTTATATGATAGGTGTGCTGATATTGAACAGCAGAAGAATTCAGCATGCACACCCAATTACTTTTAAAATCATGGGTGTATTTTTGCGTGATATACAAAATCATTGTTGCTTTTCAGAAGGTGATGTTCTCATAGACAAAAAATGTCAGAATAGTGTTGCACACTGGTTGTTGGAGCTTCACAATCCACTTATGGTTTATTCACAGAATGTGCTTAAATATGTCTCCAAAATATTTTTAGCACTGCCAAGCACAAACATTAAAAAAAAACCAAACAAACATCTAATTCAGTGTCCTGCAAAACTCCTAATATTACCTTAAAAGACATAAGACTTTGATTGAAGAAACTGTAGTTTCTTCCCTGCCTCCTACTTTTCTGAGGCTATTAGGTGTCCTTGCTTTAAGTTTTCAAAGCTTTCTCCAAACAACAGTCAGAAACAAATTCACTGAAAATTAAATCTGAGATTCTCATGAACTCTATTGTCCACAGAAAAGAGTGTGAAGAGAAGTATCATAGAACCATGACAAAACCTAGTAGTTTTTCAGCTCTGTTTTTTTTTTTTTTTTTCCTAATTTCTGATAAACTTTAGTGGTAAGCAGCAAATACTTGTTTCCTGGAAACACTTCTCTTATGTGTGTGTATTCACCTGAGACTTCGTGATAGATTTTAACATTATACTTGAGGCTAGGTTAACTTCTTTTACTCTAAGGAGATCAATTATTCCTTTCAGTAAAACAAGATCACCTATCAATGTTTAAGACATGGATGGAAAAAATACAAAGCCTTCATGATAAAATAATGAGACTTCACTATGTAGGACATTATCCGGCTAAGCTAAAAACATCCCTTAACTGCCCATTCCAGCAACAATTGTAAGCACTGTTACTTATTTTTACTTATTTTAGAAATGGAAAAAATAGAGTGTCTTGATTTTAGTAAGTGACACTGAGGTAAATACATCCATATGTAACTGTAGGATGCAGGAACAAATACATATTCTGGAATTACTTATACTTTTAAAAAATCGAACCATGCTGATATAGGGTTTAACCTGCATGAGAGATGGAACAGACTTCCAGTGATTTCATGTAACTTCAGATTTGTCATGATCTTCTACCATAAATCACACAGGACAGAGGCAAGCACTTATAGAACCAGCACTGACTTGTCTCTCAAACAGGTGATTTCAAGAATGACCTAACAGCTGTAAAACAAGTCTTTTAATTTCAGGTCCTCTTTATGTTAAATAATTTTAAAAGCAATGTGTCATAAAAGCACACACCCCAGACAGATTCCATATTGCTTCTAGGGTATTTTTTATTAAGTGATTTTCTTATACTAGGAAAAAAAGCAAATTGTATCTGCATACTTAGAAAATACCTGTTCCACATCTCAAGACTTGCAACCTAAATACTAAAATATGTTTAAAGTACGTTCTCAAAGCACCTAAATACCTGGTTTTTATCCATCTGTGCTAATACACATCCTCTTGCTAAGGACAGTACCGATGCATAGCAAAAAGATCCAAAAACTTATGCTCAGCATCTCACTGCCAAATAATACAAGAGATTTTCCACTTATGTATATTGAGGTGGGGGGCCACTAATAACAAAAGTTGCATGCTTAAGTAATACACAAACCATTTTCAACAATTACTTAAGAGTGAAATAAAATATACATTAGTTGGTGACTGTACTGATACTTGAAATTGGTGTTTCTGTATATATGCCTATGTTTATAATGTGATATTGAAAGTATGACCATATTGCACTGCAGTCTATGTGTGCACTGCACTGGAGATGAGAGAGAAAAATTATTAAATACTTGTAAAATTGCCAAAATTTGGCTCCAACAGTTACCGGTCACCTTTTGAATCTAAGGAAGACCTTGTATTAATACAGAATACAACTAAGTTTTCAACTGACCAATAATCTGTTATTTCCTTGTAGGGCAGATTACAAAGCACAATATTTATGAACTCTGTGCAACGCTAGAAGGCATTTAACATATCTGAAAAAATTCATCAGAAAAACTTAATAAATACGTAACAGAACACATAACGACCTTCTACAGGGAATGGCATAAGGAGTTAAGGTAGGAAAACAGCTGTAGTAATTCACCCATTTCCAAACACAAAGAAAAAAGTCAGTTACTACAGTTGATTGGATTCTCAGAGTTGTAGGTAAGCATTTTCTTTTCAAACACCAGTACACAAAAAAAAAAACAAACTTAAATGCTATTACTTTTTTCCCTTCATTTTTCCCTCAGTGTTAAATGTAAGTCAAGAAAAGCATAGAAACTTTCATCAGTCTCTTTAAAAAAAAAAAAAGAGGAGTGTTTTGTAAGATATGTGACTAAATCATTTACACTAGTCAAAGACTGACATAGGTTACTTTTTTTTTTACTGGCATGAGATCAGAAATCAATTCTAACATCACTTATAAACTTACTTTTGTTATAGATGCGTACACAGCATTTCATATATACATATATATCTGAGCACTGAAAGAATAAGGAGCAACCATTATCTTACCAGTCCTCTTCTCCCCTGGTTTTCTGTTACAATTGCTCTTCTAATGCCCTGGAAAAAAAAGAACAGAGAGGGAATAAATTCAGAAGAAATCACTATACTCTTATCCACTACTAGATTTTCAATATCACAATTTGTTAGTGGTGTTATATGACCTGTACTGGCATCATAAGACCATATTTTTACTTTCTAATTCTGAGGCAATATTTCCAGAGCAATTCAATGTATGTGATATATATACACATACAAGTGCATACACACAAACTGTGATGTCTTCCCTATATTTGCATAACTGTGGACAATTTTATTCTGTTTACTAAAACAAAAATTGTTCTCTTCAATGGTATCATAAGGTCAATATTATATCATAAATAGGAATCCCATTAAACATTCTCATGACATCTGACTTGAACACTTACCTAGAATTTACATTCTTTATTAGAATTTGTAAATTACATTATGTATACATTTAAATATACACTGTGTTCTATATGAAGTACAAATTAATACTTCAGAGTACTATCAGTAAAAGATATTTCTCCTCTACAAACACAAGGAGCATGGCTAAGTCTTTTCCCTCAAAAATGCACACATACAGGCTGGAGACAAAAATACAATTAATTTAATAAAAAAAACCAAACAGTTGGAAGCTGGGTTACTGAAACTCCTCCCAAAAACCAACTGCAAGTAAGGCTTTGTGCTGCTACTACATACTGCCTGTGCTGCTAGCCGCAATGAGAAAGAATCCCTTGCTTATAAAATTTAACTGCCTGCATATTACAGAAACAACTAATTAAAAAAGTGTAGCCACTGGCTAAACAACACGCATACCAACAAAGTTCCTGATTGCTCTTTCATACCATTCTGTTTTCTGATGTTTAAGGTCCCTTCATCTTTCAACAATGTAAATGGAAGCTACTTAAAAAGCTGATTTGTTTGTTTAGGGATTGTCAGAGATTATTATTACAATGCATATTTGAATTACATGATCCTTGGTACGGCCAGATAGGCATCACAGTCTCTAGAACACAGTGTTTTAGAATCGATCCGTAGTTTCCATCACTGCCGCTTATATGAGTCTGAGTTCACATCAACCAGTTTTACTTCAAATCAGCTGAAGGCTAAGTGATGTGCTGGCGTCAGTCTTATCTATTTGGGTGTATCAGGTGTCCAACAGTACTTCACAGCTGTCCTCATTTTCATCTCCATTACAGTCCTGAGTTGACAAGTACCTCATGATCTGATCTGCATTTCCTGTACATAACCTTTGTTCCTGTTTTGTGTCACAATTGAATATTTAACCTATACTGCCTCTCCCATCTGTGATGTCCAGGGATCCAGGCTAAATTAGACTGGTTGACTAGGTCTCATTCATGCATCTATGTACTAGGTTTTAGTGTTCTCCAGGCTGTTAAATCTCTGAGACTGGGGACAACAAGGGGCAGTCCAACAAGGCAGTAGGATTTGCTTTCTATTTTGCCATTTCCATCAGCTGTCTGATGGCTTTTGCTGACAATCTCTCTTCTCATTTCTTTATGGGTAGTCAGAGGAAGTCATCTTACCTCCTTGCTAGTGCTGAATCATTTGAATTGTGCTTCCTGCAAACTGTAGCTCATTGTCTAAATAGTCAGTGTCAGCTACCTTTTATACTGCAATACACACTTTTTGTTCTCTAGTCATGGCACTTGTCTGAGTGACAATTCATCTTCCAGAAATGTGAGAAGTAATGTTCTGAAACACAGATTCCATCGTTAAAAGAGAACAAAGAGGAAAAAGATTGGACTCAGACTCGGGATAGAATTTTGTGATCAGACAATCTCTTTGTGCTATCAGTCTGTAATTTTTACATGACTCATACAGCTTTATGCATGCCCTAAGGGTTTCACAGCTAGCCATAAAATATACTCCTTGACTCGCCTTAGTCCTGACCAGCTATATTTCTCCATGATGTGAGCTCTTATCTCTACTAGCATTATGCAGTTTACACTACATCCTATTCTGCAGCCACAGATAAAATAAATATCAAGAGATTAATTCATCTTTTGCTGTCAAGACAGAAAACATCCTGTCATATGCTGTGGTCAGCTTTTATTTTAATTATTTTACTGTTTGTAACACGCTATGCTGTTTATTGCAGTGATTGATTAAAACACCTCATTTAAAGACACAAATGTAGCGTAACAAGCTTATGTGTACCATCTTTGAGTTCTATCTGTTATATACTCTGCAAGGCATATCCAACTCGGTTTATTCATCATTAAAAGTGATTATCTAAGGCCATACTTTATCCTCCCACCATGAACCTTCAGCACCACCAGCAAGTTATTTAGCCGGTTACTGGAATTTTGTAGTGGCTGCTTTGTTACGCATTTTAGTAACTTGTGATCAGGTGGCATGTCCCCATCACACAAAAAAAGTAAATGAATGGAGTAATTCTAGTCCAGAAAGCATAACAGTCTGCCTTTTACCAGAGCGTATGACTTCTCTGTGTCTGTGGTAGCTCCATTCTGCCTCTGCATTAACACTGCATCTCTGCACACTTGTAGGATAACACACCATTTCTCTATTTGCTCTGCAGAGGTACTTTTAATATTGAAGCCTTACTAATGGCTTTTTCTTTTCATCCAATGCTTGTTTTCAGGAATTTGCCCACTTTCTCTCATTCATCAAATGTCCATAGGTGCATGACAGGCACGCAGAAATTTGAAAACCTCGGAAAGTGACCTGGGCCTTTCTTTAATGGAGTTTTGTTTCTTGGAGCATGGGCAGAGTCCCTATAATATTAATAAAGGCCTCAGTTATCCTCAGGTTTTGCTTGACTACTTTCAACAAACGATGTCACTACTGGGTAGTCTTAGCTTGGACACAGTAATCCTGATCTGGTCTTACCCATGTGTTCCCTCATAAAGTGAGAATATAATTAGCTAGAAGAAACATCATCCTAAAAAAAACAACAGTAGATTGAAAACAACCAAATCAAAAAAACTAAATATGAGATGTTAACAGTTTGTATCAAAAGTCCATAAATAAAAAGGCAAGGGTATGATCTACAAGATATTGCTTTACAACTTAAAGCACAGGTATCAGAAGCGACACAGAAGCTAGAATAATGTTGATAATTGGAACTGATCTTTAGGCTGTTCTTATACCCTTAACCAACTACAATGTAAATTCCTTACCCTCTCTCCTAGCAGAGTTCTGAGTGTAAAATCAATGTTTTCCTACACAAGTGTCTCCAGAATAAGAACACTGCTGGCTACAATCTCAGTCCTGTTCTTCAGTTGTCAGCTCTCCCCTTCTGTACTTTCATTTGCACTAAAAAAATGTTAAATAGTAGACTGATTCTCAACAGAGCTCTGCTTGGCAAATGAGCACAACAATGTACATGAACAGCTTTTGTGTTCATAGTGTCCCCAGGTGAACAAGGTCAACTCTAAATATCATCAAAAACATTTTCATAAGTACAGAATGAAAATGGTATCTGGGCAAGCCAGATCTACCTATCCCATTATTCCTGCAGACATGGACAGTGAGTTTCACCTCACATAGATTTGAACATTTATAGTGCAAATATCTACATCTGACCTAAGAATCTAGACTTCACAGTCAACACAGGGAAACAGGCAATACTATAGCCTGAGTGAGCCAGCCTTTTTCAATGTGCATCTCCAAGTGAGATGATTTGCACAGGAGAAATCCCTATTTCTCTGCTGATTGTGAATTGAGTCCCAACAGCTAGGTTTTAGTTCACGTTTCAGCCATCTTCAGTTACAGAAAATGAATCCCACCGCAAGCAGCTTTGCATTTAGTGTCACAAAACTCATTGTTCACTCTAGACAGGAAGTTTTATTTAACTAATAAATGCTGGCTTGAGAAATTTATTTCAAAAATAGTTTTGGATTAAGAGAAGCTCCCCTCAGAGACTGGTCAATATGGACAGAGCAAATCTCATTGTTTCCTTAGTGCCACCAACTTGGTGCTTCTAAATGGTAAAGGCCAGTCTCAAAGTATATGAGAGTCATGCCTTTATAAAGCTACTAGGCCTGAGGCTGCATTTAAATGGTACTTGAAGAGAATGGTGAGACAAGAACAAAAACCCAGCAAGCTTGTGGCAAAAAAAGAAAATACCAGAAAATGCAGAGTAGCTTGTTAAAAAGCCAAAATAATATATAGGTTCTTGTAACTCCTGATACAGCAGAGAGCACTATTTATAAGAAATAAAAATTTACTCTTACTTTCTCCTAACAGATTTTCTTCATATAAACACACTTAGCGATACATGAGTTTCCAGATATCAAGAGCTGATTTATACCTTCTTCCTTTCCTCCTGGCTAATGATTTGTGCTAAATTAATAGAAAGCAACCCAATCGGTCAAACTTTTATCTTCATTTTATCTTTTCAAAGCAAACCGTCATTTCTTCATCACGATAGGAAGCTGGCATAAAGGACGACAAATAAAAAACCTCTATAGCAAGGAATAAAGGCATAGTATAGTCATGTCCTTTGCAACAAACATTCCATGTACTTCTTTGATTGTAATTTGCATAGAAAAGCAATCCTAACATGATATTGCACACTCCTGTACATTTTAACAAAACATGAGTGATCAAAGATATCTTTAAAATGAAATATATATATTTAACGGATATGGAATAAGGGAGGATAGAAAGTGTTTTCCTTTTAAGTTCTTAACTTGACAGACTGTTTTGTCATTTCTTATCAGCCGACTTTGTGCAATGCCATGGCTGATTATATTTTTTGATGTAACAGAAACTAAATCAAAACTGCTTTTCTTAAACTTTTAATAAACAACTGGAAATAACACAATACCCACTGCAATTACAGGTCTGTATAAGCTCCTGTGAGTCAGTAATTCCCCTAACTCTGCTATGCTTGGGATGGTAGTATGGTGTTATAAAATATGCTCTGCTCCAAGTAAGAACGTTCCAACTCATTTAATGCCAGATCTTCCATACACTAATAAAAGGCTTCTGAATTCTCTTCCTTAGGATACTGGTATTGCTATTCCTTCATGACTCTGTTTAGAGTAATAGATGTTAAACAGTGAAATCACTCTTAGTAAACATGTATTTTGTTCTACAGCAACTTGTTAGTGCAGAAGGGTGGGTATGCACTGAAACACCTCATTAACTCTTGCTTATTCTGGAGGGTTTTGGATCAGACTTTAACATCCCGTATTCCACAAACTGATCTAAGCATGAACCAGTGTACATTCAGACTGGTTTTCTATTCAGTCATTACATCAGCCAGGGTATGGGCATCAAATCAGACTGTAACTGAAGGACTTAATGATCCACACAGAGAAACCCATAGGATTTTTTATTATCAAGTTTGTATATATCCTTATGATAAAGTTTCATGCAATATGCAAACTTTCAGGTCATCTCCACAGGCTCTCACTCTTCCTGTATACAATCGATACACTTTTACTCTTGTAGTTGCTTCCTATGAGGAAGTAACCCCCTTGTTTGAGGGGTTAGTTGTTTTCCCTTAATTTCCTTTTTCTGCCTCTTTTTTGTCTCTTCTGCCTCAGTCTTTTTATTCCCTAACAAAACAAGCCCCTTTCTCTTATAACTCAACTAACTTTTTCCTTGTTCCCTTTGTGTGACAAAATTGTTAAAACAAACAATAAAACCCAACCTTGTCTGTTGTGAGTTGTAAATGTCGCCTATATATGCATGTACTCGAGACCCTATCTGAACTCATCAGTTCTAACTTTACTGATGAATCTTAGAAAAAATATTCTCATTCAGTAATTCTTATAGACGGACTTTCATTTCTAAGTAACTTCATAAATGTTTCCTGAGATTTGTGTAATAAACTATTTTTCTTGCTTCTGTCTCTTGATCATCATTACTGCTAAATCAATATCTTTAAAATGATCACATTTCCAGGCCAATCACTATCTTTAAACAAATGAAATGAAAATTGTATACATTTCCGACAAACTCCTTGTTACATTCTCTCAGCTTACTGATTCCATTAGCTGTTGCTGATAGACTTTTTAAACTTTTGCCTAAATCACTCTCTGTCCATTATTAAACTGAGCTACTAAGTCAATATTCCCTGGGCCATTAACAGGATTTATTTATTTATTTATTTGCAAATAATTTCAATTATGAGCTTGCCATTTTTCTCAGAATAATCAAGATGTTCCAAAGCAACTTCTATCTCACCTTCATTTGGGCAGCTTTAATTAGTAATTCCTGGAAAAGTATATGTGATTTTGTTACAGTCTGAAGACCTACTGCACAAAGTGCCAGAAGACAAAAGACAGAGACACAAAATCAATTTCATTATTATGTGAGCTATTCTTTAAAAACAAATAAAAACACAGAGTCAGTTGAGTCCAAGCTGCCATTGACTCTCCTACCCCTGAAAAAGATTATTTTCTTTCAACTTCCTCCCAGGATTTTTCCTCAGCCACTGCCTGACATGGAAGGCTATCTGCAGGAAATGTCTTTGAACTTCAGCTCCTCAGGCAAAACATCTGCTGTGGGAAGGATATATGCTCTAACTCACATTATCCTTTCTCCTCAGAGGTATTCCTCTCCCCCTGGGCCCCTGGCGGGGAGTTCGTGCCACTCCTCAGTCAGCATGTTCATTCACCCATGAATTTCCCTTTAGATTGAGGCAGTTTTCTTGCTAAAATCTCTGAGATTTCAGAATGCCTTTATTCTACTCTGGATGGAGTCCAAAACCTTTGATGTTTTTTCTGCTAATTAAAAGATAGACATCCTGTCCCAGAATAACTACCTTCTGATAAAAAAACTAATTGATCAAAAGAGATGTTTTTCTGGTGACGGACTGACTGCTTCACAGGTAGATTTCTTAGATAAGAGACCTAAATTCATAGAAGACAGCAGCTCTATTATCATCATTATTATAGAGAAGGAAGAAAGAATATTTATTTTGGGACTCTCTCTTCATGACAGGGTCATGAGGGACCCAGTACCCCCGCACACCTCCTTAAGGAAAAAGTTCTAACCACGAGCCAAAAGCACCTGTAGGCTCTATACCACTAAAAGCTGTGTTTTAACAAAACAAACCGGCAGATGCAATGTGTGAGCCCAGATAAAGAAAAGGTTTCAAGAGAAGCACTCGCTGCCCCCTGCCTACCAGTCACGCCAGCCCCCAGCCCACTCTGTGAGGTTTCTGAAACCACACAGGCTCTCCTGGGCTCCTTCCAGAACCTCCCTCTTCCATCACCCTACACAAGCATCCTCACAGGCCTGCCAATGGTCCACCTGCTTGTGCTGCTGCCCTCCTGCCTGAGGGCCCTGCCCTCCTAACTGCCTCTGGGCAACTCCTGCTGAGGCAGCTGGACTGCCTGCAGGCCCCGCAGCACCGGGGACCCAGCCTGTGGGCCCCCGCTTCTCTCCACTCCTCCTCTACAGCGAAGCATCAGCAAATCAAGGACACGATGGCACCTTCTGCTGTCATCTCTGCCATGCTGCACTTCAGGAGGTGGCAGTAAGGATAGCAAGGAAACGAGAGGAGAGAGATTAAAAGTGATCACCAGGTTTGCATTTCTTTGAAGAAAACCCCAATTTGCTCTAATGAGTGTGTCTTGACCACCTGAAGTTTTCATCCCAGTTCCTCTTTGTCTTCAGGTAACTAGGTTAGAAAAAAATTATAATACCTTGCAAGAGCAATAAATAATTGGAGAGGTCAAGGACCCTTGGTAACAGAGTTGGAAAAACATTATGGTTTTTTGTGCTGTTGGCCCAGAGGCAGACTACCAGAATCAACCCACCTTCAGTGGGATCCCTGCCGTGTGAGCCATTTCCTTACCATAAGGATATTCTGGGAATCTTGTTTATGACATAGATCATGAAACACATAATTAAATCTCATTTAATTATAAGATTAGGGAAGGCTACAGCAAAACTCCAAAGTTTAATCAAATTTCAGAGGGATTAACAGCTATGTGAGGCATGAAACCTGAGCTAGTTGGAGGGTTCTGGTGTCTGTAATACTCCATAGTACATAATATATGCACTACGGCAGATTTGAGAAAAGCAAATGAAGCCTTGCTCATATACCTATCTACTATGCAACTGCCAAGAAATGGCATGAATCAGGCTTGAGAACTGTCAGATTAGTGGACTGATAAAGCAAAAGGTAGCAATGGCTTATTGCACTATCAGCTGTAAGTTATGTTGTAAATAAAACATTACAAACACACCTGGGGCAGCTCCCTACAAAGCCAGAGGTAGATATCTCAATGGTCCTGTATTTTACTAAGGGGAGGAAAGCTGTTTAATGAATAATTGGCTCATTATTGAACAATGGTACATCAAAAAATATTTTCTATGTATATGCTAAACTGCAGCTTACAAAATAACAATAGTGGATGTGTCAAGTCAATGAGAGACACAAGGAGAACAGTTCTGAAATGAGTCAAACCAAAGACAAAATTTCAAGATGTCATTTCACTGCAAGTGATGATCCCTTGCCAAATAGCTACTCAGAAATACTAAGGGAGTTGGGCGCATAATCCCCAGCATCCGACACCCTCTGTCACAAAACCTTCTCCAAAAAGATCCAATGGAAGGTCAGTACAAGAAAAAGACTTAATGGTCTCTGAATCAGGCTCATTTTTCATTTTCCTATGTCACTGAATGTTGATTATGGGCTGTGGCTTTTGTCCTGATGTCTGGTAAAAGGTGCAGCAAACATTTCATCTGCAGGAAGGTTGCAGTGAAGAAGTGGTATCTGAGGGACTCCAATCCCTACTGAGAGCAACATGGTAAGGTATCAGCTTGTTTAAATGCATGAAGGAGAAAGAAGAAAGAGCACTAATGAAAATACTTTCAAGGACACTTCACTTTGTCACACAGAGAAAGACATTGGCAGCCCACTTTCAAGCATTTTTGGGGGAGTTTTTTGCTGGTTGTTTTTTAATGAAACTGTTTTATCTGAGGCCAAGTATCAGAGCTAAAAGCTACAATTATAGGAAATGGCCAGATTTATCTTTTCTGGTTTAGGATGACACACTTTAACGATATCAAGGGAGTTTATTTAGTTTTGTCATAACTGGATCTCAAAATATTGTCTCAGTTTGGCAAGGAACAGAGCGCTCTGGTTTCCAGGCTACAGCATGCAGCTTGAATACAAACCTCCCTTAGAAATGCAAGTGAAGCCAGCAGGTCTATCTACTCCACCAGCTTTGGCAGAAAGCCTGTCCAATGATCCCAGTCCTCCTTCCCTGCATGTTGTTTATACCCAGGAAGCTGCAAAAGCCAACTAGACCAAACTAGGGTATTTCATATGGTGAGAGAGAAGGAGAAAAAGATAAGTGTGGAAAATAGACTTCACTATGTGTTTTATTTAAAAATGTTTGGGGGAGAGGGGAACATTGGGCTTTTAACAAGACCTTATAATATAGTCAAGAAACAGGAAAGAATTATATTCGTCTTGCCCACCACGGATAATTTTGGCTGAGTCATTTATCCTCACTGTGTATCAGTTTATTTTATTTTGGGTATATATTTCCCTGTTGCTACAGAACTTATATCAGGACTGTATGAAGCACAATCTAGCACAAAACATGTATTCTACCCAAAGAACTTATAGCATAAATATATCACACCCTCATATTAATGTTGACCAGATCTGGTAATTAACATATTAAGTACTTAGAACCAATTCTTGAGTTGCAGTTAAATAGAATTAAACTTTAATTAGAAATATCTGAAAGTAATAAATAAAAATAAAATTAACTGATAAAAACCAAAAGTAAATTTGATTTTAAAATGCTCTATTCAGTTTGAAGTGCATATTATGTCACTGGAACATACTTGTTTTCTTCACTGCAAAACTGCATAATTACATCAGGCACTCTTGTTTTTGGTATCCTTACATTATTCTTTCACTATTACAAATTAAGTTACGACAGACCCATGTTTGGTCATGTAGTGTTTTCTACGATGGAAGTTGTAAGATTCTGGATTTGATAACCATAGGTAAAAATCATGGCCGATGAAACACTGACACTTAGAGCCACATTCTTGGCTAAAGCAGCAAAATTGACAGCTACAATAATGGGAGATCATTGACAAAAAAAGAATCTAAACCCATGAATCTTACCATAGAAAGGGAAAAAATTAATAATTCATTTCCCAATAATTCATTGTGAACATATTAGAATCAGAATGTTATTTTAAAATTACTTCTTTAAAAAAGAATGACCATTCCTTGAGCATGTATGTCTAAAAACGTTATAAGGAAATTTAACACTCCTGTGAGATACAATCACTTTCTATGTTAGATTTATCTACACAGTTAATCATTAAACATGCACTGTCTTCTGCAAGGTCCAAGGAATTAAAACAGGAAAATGAAGAGATACACGCACAAGATAAATAGTAATAGACCTACTTATATCATGAAATTCACAGTCTCAAATACTACTTAAGGGGATACTATTTACAGTCCAAGGTATACACCATTTACATAGATTGGGAATAGCTCTAAGCAGCTCAGACATGAGCCCTATTTTCAGAATACTTCTTACCATGAAGCTATTACTTCAAGCACAGCAACGTAGGTGTTTTTGAGACTGTAGATGTCTTTCATCCAGGCTGCTTAAAATGGGGATAGAGGAACTCACTTTCTGCAGCTGTCCACACTGATACAAACCAAAGATAGTCCAGTATATCGTGGTGTAAAGTCTTATTACAGCAAAGTTTGCATCTGTACAAACCATTTTCTTTCTTCTTTCCCTTCTGTCTTCACTTCTGTTCATCTTCCTCTGGCTGTATATTTCTTTAAACTCTTAATCTCAAGTTTTGTAGATATTTACCAGAAGCTTTGTAAGACAAGACACAATTTCTGTTCCTATTCTTATGTTAAAGATGAAGATATAATTATAAATACACTGCGCAGTGTTTGTACTTTATTCTATGTTCACATAATGTAATTATTTTCCAGCACAGGATTGTCAATCAGCAATTAAAGATCTGGCCAGGACTTCCTCTGTGACCCCTACTTACAGATCTCTCTGGGCTGGTTATCAAGACAATGATAGATATGTGACGGTCCTATTAAACATGTAATATTTAGACATGCCAATCTTTTCACTCTGCATGCCAATACAATTAAGTTCACCTTAATGCAAATGGAAGGGTAAAATAGTAATAAAGTTTTTTTTTTATTCTTTATCTATTAATAAATCAAATAAACCATTTCACAAACTTCATTTATCTAGTTCTCTGTAGCCAAATCACAGGCCATGTGCTTTATCTGTACAGACTCTGACATTCACTTTTTCATTCTCAGGCGTATGTCCAAATATGAAACTTTATGGCTGGGGCTCTTAATGCTATTATTCCTGTATTCAAAGTCACCACATCAGAATCTTTAATTTCATCTCTCCCAAGATAGTAATGAGGTAAAAATATTTCTCAACCTGTCCTGCTTCCAAATATATTTCAGCGTTGGAAAACCTGTCACATTAAGACAAAATAGCCTTCATTCAAATTAGTGAAGTCCAGTGACTTGAAAAAGGAATTCTTCCATGAATGAAAACTGCTTGTGTAAGGATGTGCAGGATCTGTCCCTTAAGCATTACACAAGAACGTGCCAGAAGAAGCTGGTAAAATGAGTAGTAAAAACACATTTATTTCTTCTGCTCTGATTCTGTACAGAAATTCCAGACTTTGCTACCAAATGTTCTTTATCTCACTTAAAAAAGTGCTTTTATAAAAAGGACATACTGATAGTATTTGTCTTATAACATAGTGATCTTTTTCTTAAAGTTTTCAAACAGCTTACTTCATTCTGAAGAACTTCAATTTATAGGTCTAAAACCTTGGGATTTTTCAGATGAAACTTGAGGAGTATGAAGGTTTTTGGGACAGAGCCTCAGAAAATTGCATTATTATTCAGACACATTAAAGTAAATTCATTACATATTTCAAGGAAATTTAGTTTTCATAAAAGGAATTTTTTTTTTAAAAAATCCATCAAAACGGATGCATTACCTTGATATTTGACAAGCATTGGCCAATGAAATCTTTTAAGATACAATATTTTCATGTCCAGAAATTGCACTTATTTCTTTGTTTTACAACAATCAATGATAGTAGGCAATAAACTGAGACATGGTATGTTCTTCTTTAGTTTGTTTTAGCTGTATTTATATAGTTTGAAGTATAAACAGCACTACATATTACTATATATAAACTCAACATACACTTTGGTGTAGTTCAAGACTTGTGTAACAACAAAAAAGTGATGGAGTCACTAGCTCCAGTAATACACATGCTTTATGAAGTCAGTTACCATTTGTAGCACTTGGAAGATTCATTCAGATTTTAATACTCAGGAATAATGAACATCATAGCAGCTGTTCTCCAGCCTAGTTAGAAATATATCTGTACTATTATTATGCATAAAGAAACAGATCCAATCTTAGTTCAGGATATTGATGCAACAGAGCTAAACCCAGGCTCTTCATTGCTTTGCTGGAAAGAATAGAAACTTCGCTATGCTTGTTTTTGCATAAAACCTGTGATTTTAATGTCATATTCACTAAGCTGCTGAACAACAAAGTTCTTTTTTTTTATTTCTCAAGTTTTGTTAAAGAAGCAAACAAAATAAAGGGTAACTGGTTAGTCACATATTGCAGTTTGCAAGACACAGTCAATCTCACTTGCAACTGTCTGTAATTTCCATGCGACAGACGGAGCATACTGGGAATCCAAAGCATTTCTAAAACATCAGAAACTATTCTCCAATTTTTCTCAAGTACAAGTTAGGAAACAATGTCATCAGATAGATAAGTAAAATAATTTTAGAAGGCTATATGTCAATCCACCATAGGCAAATTAAGTCAACTGGATGAATTGACACTGAAATAAATTCCTCTTGATAAAGAAGTCAATGGCAATCCATGTTAGAATGTGAAAATAATATTCTAGATAAAATATAAAGTTCTAGATAAAATATAAAATGAGACTGACCCTTAAACAATTAATAGCTCTAAATTAAATTAAATTAATCCAATCCATGGATTGCTTCTGTGTGAAAAGAAAGATCAACCTAAAGTTTGAATACTCAAATTGTTCTTTCCAACAGATGAGCCATTTTAAAAAGGAGCAAGTGGAAAAGTTGTTTCCAGCATCATGAAAGAGCATTTTGCACTGATCAGTAGTTGTTTTTTCCCTGTGTTCTCTCTACATCTGCTTTTAAGGTTGAGTCACTGTTGTCAATTTGGTATTCTTGATTAAAAAATCTATTAAGAATGGTTTTTCAGGTGTAATATAATAAGCAAACCTTTAGTTGGACTCCCAGATTGTCAAAGTGCATTTTGTTTGCTCAATTGTAAGTTCACAGTATGTTTTCAAAAGGAGAATGGGAAGAAAAAGTAGAAGTAAAATTAAATTCTAACTTTGTTTCAATGTGAGGATGAGTTTGAATCAGTAACTGTGAGATATGTTAAACATTGCATTATTTTCTACTATATTCTAATATCTAAAATAGTCTAGATGTATAGAAACACTTTTTAGGTTTGATGCAACACTAAACTCCTAATGCAGTCTTAGAGGCACAGCCATTTCAAACTGATACAACATAATTTGGACTGATTTAGAAAGAAATTCTATTCCCTAGCTATGGTAAGGATGGAGGAACTTCACCTAAATGGGTTGCATTAAAAATTCTGCCCTTTATCAATTTCTACTGATTGGCTCCATAGCAACTTCCTCTGAACTAACTACAAAAGTATAAATATTTATAGGATGATGCTACGAACAAGCTACTCTTACCTCAGTACTTACCAACTGCTGAACTGTTTATTTGAGCCCTGAGAGGAAGAGTCCTGCAATTTATTTGCATCACCTGCTTGGTGTGCTATTGAGGATTACAGAGAGGCCTTCAAGCAAACCATTGCAAAATTCACATGCACACATAAGAACAGGGGGGTTTTTATACAAAGTTACCAAATGAGGAACTTGCTTCTTCCATCGCACTAAAATTGTAACTACTGAGTCTGTGCTGCATAAACTCTTAGATTTTCACTTGACTTGATCTGCCAGTCTTCCAGTTTGCATAGCAGAACCTGTAACAGAGCTTCAGCTCATTACCTTATACGAAAAATATTTGACTTCCCCACCCCGACGTCCCACCCCCTGCCAAAGACAAAAGTGTTTGAAAAGAAATGGCACAATTTTGAGCTAATGGTATACCATTTGTAGAATCATAGGCAACATAGGCTGGCTCTTGTAAGTTATTAGACCTAGTGAAGTAATAAGATACTGGACAATGACCAAATGATAGCCATTTTACTATGGAGGCTCTTTGAGGTGTTATAGTAGGCAACACAGACAATTATCTTATGTGGTTCTTTGGGGGATGACGACTGTATATTTCTTAATAAACTTGTATCAAGACAGAACTGCTATTTTTCAGCTCCATCTACCTCTTTGAGATTGTCAAACAAAGGAAACTTTCCAATTCTGAAAACCTCAACCAGTCTGGACTTTTCTACTTTCATAGCCCCAGAAGAATTCTTTTCTCCCCCCCAACTTCTAAAAGGACTTCACTTTAACTTTTGTCTGCACCGACAAAAACACAGACATTCACAAGGAGGATCGAGGCACAACAGGGAACCACTTTAAGTTAACTTCAAGTCAACCTTTTGCAGCAAAGTCTTAAAAACTTAACACTGAGAATATTCATCTTTTTGTGAGCTTAAGTCACACCAGGACAAATTAATGTAACTTTTGACTGAAAAACTGAGCAGGTATTCATCTTACATACTTACCATACACAGAGTCTGAACCCATACCACTAAGTCAATGGGAGCTTTGCCTGAATGAATGCAGCATCAGATCCATGTATTATTGCAGTAAGAAGACCAGCAAAATATATGAAATTTAGCTAAAAGGAATTTAAGATGTATCCTAAAACACTTAATATTTATTAAATATTAACAGTATTAAAATAATCAGCATCACTGCAATAGAATTAGCCTCTTAAAAGAGGAAAAACAAACTTCTCTTATCTGTTAATCATGTGGAAAGTTATCTATAAAACAGAAGTTGTGCTTCATTCTTGAAAATTTCCCCAGATGTGGACTGTTTCAGACTATGAGCAACTGAAGTTTCAACAATTCAGCTATCAGCATTCACTAAAGAAAGAGATTGTCATGTAAGAGTGCCCAAAATTATATCTTGCCGTCACAGAAAATTATTCCAACAATAAATTGTTAAAGTCCATCTCGCTATGATGAGTAACATGAATAATTAATATGTTATAAGAACATAGTTTCTATCCATTGTTAATTTCATGGCTATTGTACCTGAATGGGGATTGACACATCCTTTCAGCCCTGTAACCATCCTTTCAAAGACATAATGATAACTGTGATTAGCATCACAGGAGGTTAAGCATACTCATGCTAGTTAGTGCATCCCTTTTCCTCTCTAGAGCCTTTTTGGGGGAGAGAACACTAGGAAAACAGGCAATTAATTTTTGTGGGAAACTGTCAGATCTTTGTCATGTTCCTCACTTCAACTGTTATTGTAGAAGAAGGAAGACAAAATTGAAAATCTATATCAGCAGAATGTCTCATGCCATCTAGGAATTGAGGAAAATTGGATGGACTCCAGATATCCGAGTAATGCCACAGATAGCCCTGTCAATCTTTAAAATCATCTTAAGTCTTAGTGGAAACAGTGTACCAGTTCCTTACTGAGTAAGCTCAAAAACTGTTTTTTCATTTTCTGAAAATGGAACAAAGAACTAAGATGACTACACTTACAATGCATAAAATCAATAGATTATTTATTTCCTTTTCTTAACATAAGTTTATGAACCTATCATAAAAAATTGATTACTTTATTTAAAAAACTGTCTGCTCAGGGTCATCCAGACATCTAAGGAAAGGGATGTATTTGCTGGGGACAAAATTCATACAACTTGTCCAAAATCTATTAATTAGCTGACTTGAAGTTGGAGGATTTAACATATTCACAATATCTAAGCCCACTTCATACTTGATAGAAAAGAAGTTCATTCTCAGATATTTAGACCTTGCAATGTATGTATCTGTATCAGCCTAACAAGTAAAGGTCCATCGAATGAATAAACTGAAGAGTATATTTTGATCCACATACATTTTTTATGCTTTTAATTTGTAAGAGCTTATTCATAAAGTCATCATTCAATTTTTAATTCTTCATCATGCAAAAGAAAATGGGAGCTAATATCAGAATAAAAGTTCATTACATGCAACAGAATAATTATTTCAGCACTGTTACAGAGTGCAGCACTATATATAAAGAAACTGTTTCTCTTTTTCTGTTTGATTGAACAGTAATGGAAGAAGAAAGTCTTCAGTAAACCACAGTAGCCTGCATTCACTCTTAAATGCAGCATAGCTCCTGTTGAAGTGTTTAAGACCATTAAGATCATCACATCCAACTGTCAACCTAACACCACCATGCCTACTAAACCATGTCCTGAAGTACCACGTCTACACATTATTTGAATACATCCAGTGATGGTGACTCCACAACTTCCCTGGGCAGCCTGTTCCAATGTTTGACCACTCTGTCAGTAAAGAAGTGCTTCCTAATATCTAGTCTAAATCTCCCCTGGGGCAACTTGAGGCTAGTTCCTCTCATTCTATCACTAGTTACTTGGGAGAAGAGACCAACACCCACATCACTACAACCTCCTTTCAGGTAGCTGTAGAGAACGATAAGGTCTCCCCTCAGCCTCCTCTTCTCCAGACTGAACAAACCCAGTTCCCTCAGCCGCTCCTCATAAGACTTGTTCTCCAGACCTACAGGCTTCATTGTCCTTCTCTGGACGTGCTCCAGCACCTCAATGTCCTTCTTGTAGTGAGGGGCCCAGCACTGAACATGGAATTCAAGGTGTGGCCTTGTATTTATATGTTATAAATACTCAGTGGTCCAAGTGAGAAAAATGACCTGATATTTAAAAAAAAATGAGGCAGTCATATATCAAAACCAATCCATTTTCCTTATTTAAACAATTCTTATTTGGCATGAAGGAAGGTACTCAGAAAGCACAGAATCACAGAATCATTAAAGTTGGAAAAGACCTTTGAATTCATCAAGTCCAACCATAACCCAACACCACCATGCCCACTAACCATGTCCTGAATTACCATGTCTACATGTTTTTTGAACACCTCCAGTGATGGTGATTCACCCACCTCCATGGGCAGCCTGTTCCAATGCTTGATCACTTACTCAGCAAAGAAATTTTTCTTAGTATGTAGTCTAAACCTCCCTTGGTACAACTTAAGGCCACTTGCTTTCGTCCTATCACTAGTTACT